>NW_008345972.1:1210684-1270679 GCF_000622305.1 Nannospalax galili
TTGACATTTTTCCCTATTTATCAGGAAGAGTAAGGATAACCATCATCTTCCACAGGAAGAAATCTCTCTATTACATCATTATCAAGTTGTATCTGTCATTACTTTTTCTCTTTTCAGTTTTGACATTTCTTTTCGTTTTTAGGGAGAATTATAAATCAGCTTGTATCTTCTCCATACAGTTAGACAGCTGCTTCTTCCAGGATCCAGTGCATCTTTCAAGTGCTTCCTCTGGTTAGAGGACTTTGCACAGAGAAACCCAGCAACCTCACTGCGTTAGTTCCCCCAACTCAGAAGGGGTGGGAGTAGAGGATTGAGCAGTGCACCTTCCTTACTGATTTTGTAGGTCAGCTCCTAGGTATGTTCTGTGTAAGCTGCCCGAGGTGCCAACTGGGTTTCTGCCAATGTGGCCTGAGGTATCATCAGCATTAGCATGCCAGTTACATTTTGTCTGTGTACACTTCCTGCCTGATATCATTTCCCTTCCTATGCCAGGTCTTCTTAGGATCATACTTCTCTTATCTACAGATCCCTAGGTGCTTTGTGTCTGAAGCAAGTTGTGTTAAGGCAGCTCTGCCCCTAACAGTCACAGTAATTCCCTCTTGTAGCCCACTATTGTATTGTGAGTAGTGCTGGACTTACTTATTCCTTCTTACATCTGATTCCTTTTAATGTAAGCTAATACTGCTGAGTTAATAAAGGAGTCTATCTTTCCACCTGCTCTACTCATGGCCAATTCATTTTATTTATTAAAAAATAATCACATCCAGTGTTACATAACCTTTGCTAACCCACTCCAAAGACTGCATTCTTAATGCCACTATGAAGCACACTTAATCTTTGCCCCAGGTCTTACTGCAAATTTTCTCCTTGATTCTTAATTCTGAAGCTTGTGTGTGAGTTGATTTCATAGGAAAGCCTCATGGGAAAAAGCAATCATTAACTTCCTTTAATTTTTGCATTTATTTGTTTATAGACTTTGAGAATTAAGGATCATATGTTAAAATCTTTACATTTTATTTCCTTTAATGTATTTAGTATATTTCCAGATAAGTTTTGCAGTAAATGTTGAGCTGCCTGGTTTTATTGTGTTTTACTGCATGGTAGGATGACCTTATAATTTCTCACCTAAAGTAGGATACTTGAGAAGGTAAAAGTGATTGCTGTAGAACAGCTCTGTTCCCCTGAAATGAATATAGATGAACACCACACCACACACACACACACACACACACACACACACACACACACACACACACAGCAGAACATTGCTAGTCCTTCTCTTCATGTTGCCTATAGTGCATTAAACTGTGTAGATAGACCATGTACTCTTCCATTATGTATTGATTCTCACCTGCAATTGTTTTTCATGAATTAGTTTTAAGCCTTTGTTCTGGTCCATCATTTTTCTTCATTGGAGCCACAGAATATATTTGCATCTTGTTCTAGTTTGCTTTCTGTTCCTGTGATAAAACACCAACCAAAACCAACCTGAGGGAGGAAAGGGTTTATTTGGCTTACAAGTTATAGTCCATCATTGAGGGAAGCCAAGTCATGAACTCAAGACAGGGATTTGTAGCAAAAATCAACTTGAGGAACACTGCTAACTGGCTTGCTCCTTGGCTCAAGTTCAGCTAGCTTTCTTACACAGCTGGAGCCCACCTGTCCAGGGATGGTATTGCCCACAGTGCACTGGGTCCTCCTACATCAATTAACAACTTAGAAAATGCCTCACAGACATGGCTACAGGCCAATCCAAAAAGGGAAATTCCTCAACTGAGGTTTCCTCTTCCCAGGTGATTCTAGTTTCTGTCAAGTTGACAAAAGTAACCAGCACACATCAGATGTGGCTTACCAGTCTTTGTTGAATCCAATCACACATTTGTCTACGTATTGCAGGTTATTTTTAATCTGCCCTATCAGTACCATGCTCTTCTTGATCTTTTTTTTCTTGGTCTTCCTTTTCTTTACCTACAACTCTGTAATATGTACAACATCATTAAGTGTCGTTTACACAAAAATAGTCTGCAAACTATAATTGAATTGTAATCTTTAGTATGCTTACCTCTCTTCTACACCTATCAATTTATCTGAAATATTCCTAAAATTTCTTTTCTTTCCAGGGATGGAGTTTATGCATCAACTGCATCAGACTACAGAACTAGTGTGAAGGGAAAGAAGTGCTGTGGGTCCACTGGAGTCATCTGTATCCCAGCCATGGGTACCTAAGGACAGTGGGCTCCAGATTCCTCCATGGAGCACCCCCCACCCCAGAAATATGTCCCTGAGCATACTTGGCTATGCCAAACCTGGTGAGTGCAATCAACTATTCTCTCTTTCTTTCTCTCTTCCCCTCCTCCTCCTTCTCTCTATTTCTCTCCCTTTTTCTTTTTCTCCCTCCCCCACCCTCTCCTTTCTAATAAAGTCTATGGATCTGGTCTCAGAGTCATTATGTAAACAAGGATGATCTTGAACTTCTGATTCTCCTGCTACCACCTCCCATGTGCTGGGATTATAAGCATGGGTTGCCATGACCATTCTGTTTTAATTCATATCCAGAGCTGTGCTGGGGATTGAATCTAGGACTTCACACATACTAGGCAAGCACTCTACCAGCTGAACTATAGCCCCAGCTACTGTTCCCTTTTCTTTCCCCAAAAGATAAGAGTGTGCTGCTGCAAAGAATGTAAGCATGCTGGAGTGTATGTGTGTGTGTGTGTGTGTGTGTGTGTGTGTGTGTGTATGTGTGTGCTTTCTATTGCTATGATAAAACACTCTGATCAAAACTCACTTGGGGCAGAAAGGGTTTATTTGGCTTACACTTCCATGTAACAGTTCAGGGAAGGAAGTCAGGGCAGGAGTTCAGGACATGGAACAGAAGCACAGACCAAGGAGGAATGCTGCTTATTGGCTTGCTCCTCTGGCCTGTGCTCAGCCTGCATTCTTATACAATCCAGGACCGCCTGCCTAGGGGTGGGTGGGTTGGACCCTCCCACATCACTCAATAATCAAGAAAATGCCTCACAGGCTTTGCCACAGGACAATCCTGTAGAGGAAATTCTCCAGGTGAAGTTCCCTCTTTTTTGGTGTGTCACATTGACAACTGAAGATATCCAGGACAGTGCATATCTGTACTATGTGTCTCTGTGAGTGTCTGTCAGTGTCTGTGGATGTCTCTGTGTATGTGTGTAAGTTTGTGCATGTAACTGTATGTCCGTGTGTGTGTAAGTCTGTGTGTCCGGTGTATGTATGTGTATGCATCTGTGATGTGTGTCTGTGTGTATGCCTGTGTGTGTCTGTGGTATGTGTTTTTGTGTGTCTGTGTATGTGTGTGTGCATGCTTGTGGTGTATACACCTCCTGTGTGTGCCTGTGTGTGCCTGTGTGTGCATGCAGCACTATTCTGTTTGTGTGTATGTCTGGCTGTGTGTCTGTGTGTGTATGTATGTTTGTATGTGTATACACCACTGTCTGTGTCTCTGTGTGTCTATGTGCCACTGTGAGTGTGTTTGTATGTATGTGTGAATCCTAGACAACCTAAAGAAAGCTTTTTCTATATTTATTTATTTATTGGTCTTTTTTGAAACAAGGTCTCCCAGTAGCCCCAGCTGGCCTGGAACTCACTATGTAGACCAGGCTGGCCTTGAACTCATGCCCGGCTTAGCTTTTCTATTTTTAAAAATGCTGCTGCTTAAATGTCCATTTTCCTAAATAAATAATCAAATAAAGTGAAAACACATCAGCATTATTATGAGTTTTTCTCTCCAGAGAAGTCCTGGTGGTAATAACAATTACCATAAAAGCAACCTGCATTTGTGGAGGGCCACACACATGCTCACTGGCATGGAGCTGAGCATCTGGCATCTAGGGCAAAACATTTTCCTTTGGCCTCCAGAGCAAAGTGAACAATTTAACATTGACACAGAACGAATTTTTCCCTCTAAGTCTGGTTAAAGCTGAACATGGGAGCATGCATCCATATTGTTGAGGCTGTGAAAGTCAACTCAGTTCCTGGCTGCACTTGAGGGACGTGGGCTGCACAGCTTTATTTTGGCCTAAACTTAAACATTTTAAAGACATTTTTAGGGATTTCTCCATCTCATTTTTCTCCATCCTAATGCGACGTTAGTCTCCCTACAGCTCCGTAATTGCTGAATCATCAGGTATCTTCAGAAGTGATGCCTCTGTGGCATTTCACCTGCCTCTTTCCCAGGTCACATGTTCTGGGTCCATGGCACATCACCACCTAGGTAGCTTTTTGCTACTTAGCAACTGTCATTTCTGGAAACTGATAATCTTGACTTCACAGGCCACAGTGAGTTTCACTCACATTCTCTCTTCCTCCTCTCTTAACTCCCTCTCTCTTCCAATTCATTGTTCTTCCTCCCTTCCCCTTTCCTGTCTCTCTCTGTGTCTCTCAGGATGATCCCTGGGATCCCACATTCTGGGACACACAACAACCATCCTCAGGTTTTCTGTAGCTGAACACATAAAAACATGCAGCTTCGGTCATGCAGTTTCAGCTGTAGAAACGATCCAAGAAAACTGCTTTCCTTAAGCACATCAAATAAGAACACAGCTTCTTCATGACATACCAAAATAGTCTATAGTGTGTGCTCTCAGGAACATTGCTGTGCATTCAAAAAGGACTTGAGTTCAGGGAAAACAAGCCAGGGCAGGAGATGAACTGATTGCAGTGGCACAATAGTCTCTGAACCTGCAGAGTGTGGAAGAAATGAGTGTGGTACAAGCAGCTGGGAAGTAGGCATGTCAGCCAAACACTTTAAAGCTGAAGGGTAAGGGGAGGGGAAGGAAACAGAGGAGAGGGGAAGGGAAAAGAGAGAAAGATAGGAGAGAGAGAGAGAGAGAGAGAGAGAGAGAGAACACCTGGAGGAGTTCCTCTCACTTCATGGCTCTCTGTGAAGACAGATGTCTTCTTCTTACTAGGACCCTTGGTCTCTTGCGCCTTTTCCTTTCATGTGACCCTTGTGCTGCTCTGAGAAGCTCTGCCACCCCAGACAGGACACAGTGTGCACCTGTTCACAGTGCGCTTGGCCAGTCCTCCCCCGGAGCTTCTGGTCCAGTTCTTGGGTACACTCCACTCTTCAGACCCCTCCATCCTCTCCTGTATGGTCCTTTCAAACCTCCTGTCTACTGCTGCAGAGTGCTTCTCTGTGTGTGTTTACCATGGCAAAGGACTGGTCCAGTATAGAAATCTTAAAAAGATACTGATCTGAGCATAGACTTGAGACATATTCTGTATTTCAGTTATCTTTTGACTTACTTATCTCCACCATTAGGAGGTGGAGTTCCTGGAATAGTTTTTGGCAGATTAAGATTTAAATTCATTTGTGCTATTGGGTAAGAGATTGAGGGTGATACTGTGGTTTCTTCCTTACATAGTACATATTATTTGTATTCTAACATACGTGAAATGAGTGTGGTTGGGCATGGTGGTCCACAGCTTAAATTCTAGCACCTGGGAGGCAGAGGCAGATGGATCTCTATTAATTTGAGGCCAGAATGGTCTACATAACCAGTTCCAGGCCAGTGAGGACTACAAACTGAGGCTTTGTCTCAAAAAAAAGGAGAATAGTGAAAGTAGCATACATTTTACAATTGTTGTGAGTCTTTAATGTGAGTGTGTTTGTTTTATTTTTTTAAAGCAATTAATATACTGATAACACTCCTTGAAACCAAATCAATACAACATTGGTATAGAGACAGGGTTATCTGAGAAAACCCGAGTGTCTTATACATCATGGAAAGGTCCCAAACAATTCACATGTTTTGAGTAGATAATAAAATTATATTTACGGCTGTGGAATTATGGTCCATCCTGATTTTTTAGTAAAACATCAAAATTCACTTCCACCTAACGTAAAATTCTCTAAAATTTGTTATTTATCCCCAAAAACGATTTTTTGATCTACATAGTGGAGTGAAGGTGCTCAGCAGTCATCGAACAAGGCTGTTTGCTGAATAAAGAGGACTGCTGACTGTTTCCAAGCAAATATAAACAGTGAGTTGCCACAGACTTTGAGCTTCACAATGCTAAGTGCCCTGAGATAGGGTTTGACATCTGGAAAAATGATGAAGAAATTGTTAAGTAATGGGGAAATATGAACTGGACGCAGTGCCATGCCTTTGGAAAAAGTAAGAAACCAAACCCAAGGAGCAAACACTCTGCAGAATGGTGAGATGTACTTCAGGGAGAAAAAGAATCAGTGTGCTGGAGTGGGTTGGGGTGCACGGAGGGTGTGGGGTGGGAAAACCACAGGAAAATGCACAATACAAACAATTAGAACTGAAAACAATAACCACAGAGCAGAAGCAGGCATTGTTTCCAAACCCGCTCACAAAGACGTGATGAGGGCAGGTCTTCCTGGGGGAAAACAGGGACAGGGAAGCAGCAGAAGAGGCGGTTTCCAACGTGCCACAGGCTGTTGAGGAGAGGAGCAAACATAGAGATTTATAAAAGGGGCAAAGCAAAACTAGAACTTATTTTTACACTGTACAAGATCAGGCTGGAGAGGCAGAGCCCCTCAGAAGGATTTAGCATGATAAACCCAGGCATCTCAATTTTAAAAAAGACTCATCTTTACTCTGGTGTAGCCTCTGCATCTATAAAATGAGATAATGCCACCCATCTGGATTATTTTGTGAGGAGTGAATGATCTATCTCATAGACTGTCTGACTTCTGTAGTGTTAGCTATTAGCAAGATTAATAAGTCACCCAGAACAAATTTGCTGGAGTCAATCTATTTCATTATACTAATTCTCAGACGAACCAAAAAAAAAAAAAAAAAAAAAAAAAAAAAAAAAAAAAAAACACATGAGTTTTCTTCTCTCTAAGATTTTATTTTAATTTTATATGTACGAGTGTTTTGCATGCTAAGCATGGGTTCTCATGTATCAGTTTCAGTTCAGTTCTTGGTTTTAATCAAAACTGGACAGCAGTGAGGCTTTCAGTCTCCGTTTTAATGTGATCTCTGTCAGAGAGTGCCATGGGGTCAGGAGGCATCTTTCCACATTTTGGCAATTTGAAAAAGGTCATATTTAATATGTTAAATGAAAAGTTAAAACATTCTCAAAAGACAATATCTGATTTGAAAACTCTTCGGGATTGTATTTGACTCCTTTCTGTAACAGATAGCGGTTTAGGACTCCAGCCAAAGGATCTTTCCATACCTTGCCATGGCCAACAGTGGCCTCCAGGACTGGGCATCCTGCCTTGAATGCTTTCAGAAGCCTACTCATCCTCCTAGGACCTGGGGATTGTCTCTAGGGCACAGGAAGAACTGGGCACCTCTTTGGGCCTTTGACTTTCAAGTGTATCTTGAACTCATGGTTCTTTATTAGCTTCTTAGCTATCTTGCCTGTAGGTAGATTTTTAAGAATAGTTTTTCCAGTTTTTGTCAGTGAAAGGACTTATAGGAATTAAGTAGTCACCCATTGTTAGAAAAGGAATTCCTATTTTTGTATTTAACATCTTAAAAATTTTTAGGGGAATAAGCATTGATTAGCATCCCCAGGAAAAAGAAGTCTCATAACAGATGGAAAATTTATTTGTTAATGCTACTATGTCTCATAATTATTTTTTTTAAAACAAATGAGAATGTAGAAGATGATAAAAGGATATGGGAATGGAGATATTTTCCAAAATAGACAAAAAAAAAAAAAAAACGAGAAAGCCTAAGGAAATGATGAAGTTCTGTTGTTTAGGTTTGTTATGATATATAAAGGATGAAACAAAAATAATACACACATAATCTTTGGTGGAACTAACCTTACTGGATGTTTAACAGCCATACTTTAAGGCTTATACTAATGTGGTCAGAGGGACTTAAAGGACAGTTTTTCCCCTTGTCCCAAGGTTGATTAAGTTCCAGGTGACTATGAGACATTTCTCAAAATGTTCTGTCACCTGTCCTCTTGTTCAGGGAGGACATGGAGACCCCACGAGATAGACTTGAACCAGTGTCCGGTCTACAAAGAGGAGGGTAAACTAAGAGGAAATATCTAATTCATACTTCTAAGTGAAGCCAGACATGATTGAGCAGGCCCTTTGACTTATCTTCACATAGATGGAACTGGTAAAAGAAAGGAGCCAGGAGATCCTCCCAAGCCCATGTGACCCCTGAGGAACAGATCCTCAAATGACCTTAAGTGTAAAAATAAATTGATTTATTTGGGCCAACTGCATGGTCTTAAACACCCAAAAGGAAAGTATTACCAAACAGTAAAGTCATCAGTATATTTTTTCAAGAATTCAAGGGATTACACTTCCCAGATATTAGGCTTAAGTCTATAGAAAAACGTGTTTAGACAATTATTTCTCATTGATGATATTGTTTCTAATCAGAAAGTGCTGCTCAGACATAAGACTTCAAATCTTGGTCTCCAATACTGTAGTGCCCACCTGTAGCTAAGGGAGACAACCAGCTATTGTTCTAAAATGGTATGCATTACATGGTGAAGCCTTTGAGAGGGAACTGACATTGATTCTAACCACTCCAACAGCTATCAAAATACCTGAAAGCAAATCCTGAATCTATCACTCTAGAGTCCAGCCTTGCCAGAAAAAAGAAAAATGAGGAGGAACCCAATAGAGGGATGCTTTTGAAAGCCCTTGTCAACAAATTCCAATGGACTCTCATAGGAACATTTGAAAATTGCCCTGTTCTGACTTTTTTATGGTTCCCTGCCTAGAACATGTAATGCTAACTACTCTTGCCTTTAGTTCTCCTTCACATCTCCTATTCACGATTCAAGGACTTTCTTTTCCCCTGAGAGATAAGAGTTATGCAATTTTGGAGTCTTTTAGATCAACCCGCTGAAGGAGTACTCCAGTTGCTTCACCCTGCGTCCCTGTTCGGCAGGGAAGAAGCCAGAGTGATCTGTGTCCCAATTCCTTATTGCCAATGTGGGTAACCTCTTCAGAGGATGGTGTGATAAGAATAGGAAGTAGGAATTCACTAGGCTGTTAGGGTAAAAAGACCCCAAAGAACAGTAGCCAGTATCTTGGCTAAAAGTCAAACTGTCCTTGGGCCTCTTAGCAACATACTCCATTCAGAAGGCCAAAAATGTCGAAAATATTTGGGAGCTTTCATCTAATCCTTAAAAGATTTTAGGGTTACCTCTTCAGAGGAGGGAACGTTAGAGTAGCCAAAAGCCCCATAAAAAATAAATAAATCAAAGAAGAAGAAAGAGTACATGAAGTTATCATCTTTTATGTAGACC
Organism: Nannospalax galili; assembly: GCF_000622305.1. Lineage (NCBI taxonomy): Eukaryota > Metazoa > Chordata > Mammalia > Rodentia > Spalacidae > Nannospalax > Nannospalax galili. The sequence goes on from NW_008345972.1 coordinate 1,219,925, forward strand.
CACTGAAGGGGTACCCCAATTGCCTCACCCTGCATCCCTATTCAGCACGGAAGAAGCCAGAGCAGTCTGCGTCCCAATTTCCCTATCCGCAAATTGGGTAGCCTCTTCAGAGGATGGTGTGATTAGAACAGAAGGTATAGTGTAAAAAGACTCCAAAGAAAAGTAGCCGGTTTCTTGGCTAAAAGTCACAATGTCTTTGGGGCTCTTAGCATACATACTCCATTCCAAAGGCCAAAAATGTGGAAAGTATTTGGGAGCTCTTATCTAATCCTTCAAAGATATTAGGGTTACCTCTTCAGAGGTGGGAATGTTAGAGTAGCAAAAAGCCCCAATTAAAAAAAAGAAAAGAAAGAGTACATGAAGTTATCAGAAAAAACTGATGGGGAGATATGGGAGGAGTTGGAGGGGAGGGAGTGGGCATGGATTTGTTCAAAACATTTTATAGGCACGTATGAAATTCTCAATAAATTATTTAAAGTTTTAGGGACTATTAATTATTAACTGATCATTCATGCAATTAAAAACATCATAAGAGAAATTCCTGATTTTTAATACTTTAAGTATATACCACTAAAATACTATGGTCATCACTTAATTGTAATAAGAACATTTGTAAAGAAAGAAAGAGAATAGCCACCAAAATCTAATGTGCTTTAAAATGATGGTCCAAGTACAGAGAAAATGCTCCCTCACCAAATATATCAAATTTGTCAAAATTAGCAAGGACCAAAATTCAATAAGTTTGGAGCTTGATCAGAAAACTTACATCACCCTGAGAAACATTTTTCATTAAAATCTATGCAAACTTTTAGAACACAGGAATCCATGACTGACCAGGGACTGACCCCTTCCCTGTCCCATCAGGTAGAGATCTTAGTCTGTAAAACTCAATAGGTCCTGTCTCTTTGACTCCCTAGTGTGGAAGACTTACTTCAGTTGGATTCAGTAGCTCATAAACACTCGTGGGTTCCATTGTTTCATCACGGTGATAGAAACCTCTGCTGAGGAAAACCAGACACTGTCCATTCCCTTATTTCCAATACCCAGATACAGAGAGGGTTTGAATGGGGAAATGGGGAAGGGTGAAGTGTCTTGACTCGCCTTAAGAAAGCTGCTCCAATGGGCTTGACCATAGTGTTGTAGCCCCCCTGTTTTCCACACTTCTGGATTGAGCAGCTAGTAGATTAAGCAGCTGGAAAATATGGGATGCCCTCATCCTCTTCATCCTTAGGTTGTAGAAGATGCATACTGGGTAATAGTGGCAACCAGACAGTGCCATCTCTTCACCCCAGTGCAGCATCTACTTCCCAGGAGCATCAAAGTAGGGCAGAAACTGCAAAATGAGTTTTTCATTTTCCCAGCTTCTGCTGTGTTCTGCAGAGTCTGCCCGTGAGAGATTTGGAACAAGCCTCTAAAACAGGGAATACTATGCCCCTGCCATGAGGCCCATCTTTATGTGGCTTAAAACATGGACAAATCAACCAGCAACTTGTGAAGATTAATAGCTAGATATGAGGGAACTATAGAGGCAGACCAGATAGAAACTTAATGAAAAAGTCTGAGAAACACACAGAGCACAGCTAGAATCATAGTGTTTACCCCTCGTGGTCAGGATGGATTGAATTGATAAGCAATTAGAAATCCTTTGAGTGCCAATTCCCTGTGTAAATATGTGTAAAACTCATAGAATCCCTCTGCATGAAGGCAACCTGCAAACTACACTCAAATCTAATAGACCAAAGACAAAACTCGTTGATTCAGGATCCTAAACAGAATTATTGGACTGCTAATTCGCTCTGACTCAGGAGCAGCCCCTAGGAGGACGGAGATGAAAAAAGAAAATGAGCAGAGGAGATTGGAGGGTGAATACTTCTGGGGAGAAACTTTAACTGCATTAATTCACTCAAGTCAATAAATAAAGAAGTAACCAAAGGACAGGAAGCCCCAGAGTATGGAGAAGAATCAGCACCCAGTGTTGACATGCTATTTTAAATATTTCATTGAAAAAAGCAATCTTAAGACTTTCACAGAAGCAGAAAAATGTTACCCATAATCAGGAAAACTTTCAGACAGTGTGAAATGTAAACACAACAGAGAAAAACTTCACAATGGCTATTATAAATGTTCCCAAAATTAAAAGAACTTGTTTATATTCTCTTGTCAAATAGGGCATATCAACAAAGACAGAAATTATTAAAACAGAAACAAATGAAAAATCTGGATTGAAAAGTAAAATATACAAATGAGAAATTTATTAGAGAAGCTATAATGGTTAATATGGATTGTTAAATAAGAGATTAAGCCACTGAACACATCCAGAAGGGGTGTACTTGGTAGATTATTTAAAGTGGAAAGACACACTTTAATCATCATACCAGAAGGATGATTACACAAAGTGAAGACACAGAAAAGAGCAGGAAACATATTTGAGGTACTCATAAGTTACACATATTTAATGATAAACATTAATCTCTATCAAGAAAAGCAACTGATTCCAGAGGAGATAAACACAGACACATGACCCACATAGCCACAGGAGAGGCCAAAGGAATTTCAAACAAGAATCTTAATCGAATAAATTATAATTGAAAGATAGCAGTAAAAATACAGTGTGTACCATCCATGACATATGGTCAAAGGACCTGAGCAGCACCGCTTTACAGGATCAAGACTAAAGAACTGTGACTATGTAGCTCAAACAAGCCTTCAGCATCCTGGGAACTAGTATTGTATCTGAAAGTGAATTTCGATGTCTGCAAATGTATATTGAAAACTCTAGAATAAGTACTTAAATTGTATAATTGACATGGCAAGAGAGGACAATGGAATCATAAAACACTAAAAACCAAAGACAGAATAGTGAAGAGGAGGAAAAAGAAATTTTAAAAAAGCAATGAGTAACATCACGAGTTCCAAAGACGCCCTTCATGGGTTTCAATCTTGTCAATGATTACTGTGAATGGTCTAAATGTATTAATTAAAAGGGAATGGGAAAGTGGGTGAAAATACCATATGTATAAAAATAAAGATTCACTTTAAATATAAAGACATTAATATGTTACAGTTAAGGGGAGGAGAAAGATACCAGCCCCAAGGTGGTTTCACATAAAGCAGACTTCAAACAAGGAAGCTTATCAGTTTAAAGATGGGCATCATATAATAACACAAGGCCAGATCTCTGTCAGTTATATGATTCCTTAAAGTGTAGGTTCCCCCCAAAGAATCAGACTATGGGAGTGAGGCAGGAAACACCCTGATAGACTTCAAAGCAAGTGAAATAAATGTAACATTTATAGCTGAAGACCCCTTAAAAGTAAATCAGTCATGTAAGTAGAACATCAGGAAAGCAGGTTTGAGCTGAAAATTCCCAATGATCATCTTTTTCTAAATGATAATAACAGGATAGACTGTTTAGCAATAGTCTTGCTTGGCCAGTATATAGTCTCCTCAAGTTCACATGGAACATTAACCAAGGTGGCCCACATCTTGACCTTCAACATAGCACACTTTAAAGAACACAAAACTCATGCAGTGTATGTTCTCTGCCCACAGTGGAAGTAATAAAAAAATAAAAAAACACAAAACTAGAATGTATTCAAATATTGGGAGATTAAAGAACACAATTTACATAGCATGAATTAAAGAAAAGGAACTATGAAGAGATTATTCTTAAAATATTTTAATTCAGTATAAAAATAAGTAAAAACTAATTTTGAGATGTAAAAAAAAGTGATTAGAAAGATAGTATTAACTGAATATTTTTGAAAAAACAAAGAAAGTTTAAAAATCAATATTTTTTTCCTCCAAAAAATAAAAGCAAAGTAAAATTTCTTCAGCTCCTTAGGGTCTTACCCCAACCAGGAATAGAATGGTACCTCAGTTATGTCTTTTAAAACGTTAAATTGTTATTGTTGCTTTTTAAAGGAAATAAAAGAATACTTTCCATTGAGGAATTTAAGACCCAAGTGCAAACTTTTTTTGGTGTCTTTGGACACACAAGGGATGATAAATCAAGCTCTACTACTGGAGATGCTGACGTTTCCTTCCTAAATGAGCCACCATTTAGCAATTTCTGAAGAACTGTGGCTGCAACTTTCATCCCCGCCCCCCCGGTTTCCCATATATGATGTCCATGTTCTTGGCTCTGTGAGATGGACTAAGGTTAATGCTTAGAGTCATGTGGCAGCCCAGCAGCTTTCAGAAAATGTGACTGAGTAGCCCATAAATAGTCCTTGTTTGGTGACAAAAAAATGCTTGGGTCCCTCTCCCTAAAAAAGAATACAGAAAAATGTGCATTAGCAGTCACTTTGCAGCTGATAACACAATTTCTTCTCGTTCAGATTCGCTTGTGGACAGAGCAGACCCCTGGAAAGCAGAGATGCAAAATCTGTCACTTCTTTTCTGAACATTTGACAACCTTGGTCTTTTCACCAGCAGCCTCTCTGCTTGTAAGCACACACCATCTGGCTCCTGAGGCACTGTTGCTTGGTGAAGGACCACGTCTGAATAGAGCATCAATTGACCTTGGGCTTAAAATCCCACGTCCTAGGACTTGTTGGGAAAGAAAAGGTCCAGAAGAGTGAAAAGGGGATAAGAGAGGGTAGTTGAAAGTGACACGATCAAGATGCATTATATATATAAATATGTGAAACTGTTGAAGAACAGCTGACATGTCAAAGTGGATGAGGGAACTTTTATGGGGTCTCACCTCAAGATGAAGAACTACAGGCAATCTAAGGGATACTGAGGGAGGGAGAATTAGTTTTCTCCAAGGACTAGTTCCCTGAGAGGTTATCTAATCCCAAATGAACAGCTGTAAACACAGGTACTCAGGAGCACTGCTGAATGAACTCAGTGCATTTGAAGCACGTGTGTGTGTGTGTGTGTGTGTGTCTTTATAAAAAGAATAATCAAAAAAGTGAGCAAGAAATTGAGAGGGAGGTGGAGGACATGGGAGGAATTGATGGGGGACTGGGAGGAATGGAAATAATGGAAAATATTCTTGTATGAAATTCTCAAAAATAAAAATTTTTAAATTAAATTAAAATAAACAAAAAACAGAGAAAAAGCATTTCAAGTCTGAAGCAAGCAGAAGAAATAAACAATAAAACTTGGAGAAATCTGTAAGATTGAAAACAGAAAGAGTAGAGAAATAAAAAAATTCAAAAGGTAAGTTTCCAAAAATTAAACTATAGTTGATAGACACTTAGCCTGGCTAATCAAAGCAAAAAGAGAAAAGATTTCTACCTGCATCAAAAATAAAGAGAAACCCGGCAAACAGGCTAAGGAGGACATCTACACTGGAAAACCTGGTCACAGAAAATGGAGAGAAACAAAACCGGTATGAGGGTGATTAGGAAATCTGAATACATTAATTGTTAAATAAATTAAATCACTGCACATTAATTGCTAAAGAATAGACAATAATGACAGATTTTTCCTGTAGAATTCCACCAATCAACTTGATCTATTTGCCATTTATAGAGTATGTTATTTAATAAGACTGTTCTGTGGATAAATTTAAATGTTTGAGAAAAGAGACAAACCCTCCATGACATCATTCATAAAACTGGCGTAGAATAATCACATCCTAAGTCTTTTGTGCACATGTGTGTTGGAGGCCAACCAGAGGTCAACCTCAGGTGTCATTTCTCCAGACCTGTTCACCTTGTTTTTGAGGCAGAGTCTCTCATTGGGACAGGGAGCTTGTTTTAAACCAGCATAAAAAAACAAGTAAAGACATTAAGAGAAAGGAAGAAAGGAATACCTCATACCAGTTTCTTTTTTGAAGATAAATTTTAAAAATGCTTAGTGAAATACTGCAAATTGAAATCACCAAAGTGCAAAGCATTATGCAATAAGTAACTGGGATTTATAGGTTGTTGCATTTAGCTTTAGCTATCAACCTGCCCAACCTAGAGTCATCTGAGAAGAGAATTTCAATTGAAAGATTTTCCACATCAGATTGGCCTGTGGACAAGCCTGTGAACAACTGGTTGTTCAGTTGATGTAGGAGAGCCCAGCCCATTCTGGGCAGCAGAATTCTTAGGTAGGTGATCCTGGACTGTCTAAGAAAGCCAGTTGAACATGAACCTTGAGTAAACCAGAAAGTATTGCTCAGCTGTGGTTTCTGCTTCAAGTTCCTTCTTGAGTTTTTGCCGACTTCCCTCTATGATAGATTGTGATCTGGGTGTGTAAGCCAAATAAACCCTTTCCATTCCAAGTTGCTGTTTTGGTCAGAGCAGAAACAGAAAAGGAAACCAGATTACAGGTATATAAAGAGTTATTAAGATTCAAACATTAATCAACATAAGTGACCATATAACTAGCCTGGCTGGGATGAAAATTGTTTAAAATATGCTTATGTCTTTCAGTTTGGCTATGCTACTATTGAAACAAGTAAGCCCTAAGAAATTGGAATTACTCCAGGAATCTCATGCTGGAAGAGAAAGACTATAGACTTGGTCAGCCAGAAGCTAAGGCTTTTCTCCCAGATAGATTCACAACTTGCAGAAGAATGGAGATAAAACTGTGATGGTCAATGATAGACCACATTCCCACCAGGACCACATTTCCACCAGGGCTGCTTGGATGTTCATAACTCTAGCCCTCTATCTAAACCTAAGCCTCATGGCAGGACTCTAAGTTGAACTTGGGTGGGAGTGGGAGGCTGAGGGAATGGTTGCTGGATCACTTTGTCCCTCTTCCTGAAATGACCATATTGAATAAATCTCCTTTGTATGAATTCACTATTAATTTGGTTCTTTGAACTGGATTATCGAGGATGAGTGGCCAAACTACACTTGTTGGGACAAAAACTGTGACCCGCCCAAGTACAGTAACAACTATATAAAGAAACTGAAGAAGAAAATAGTATAATCTTCTCAACCAATGTAGAGAAAATGCTTGATAATTTAGCAGTCATTCATGATCTAAAAATCCTAAACCAGCAAAATATGGAAACAGAGCATGCTTAATTTAAAAAAGAAAGTCTCTAAGAAAACTATAGCAAATACCATGCTCAATAATGAAAAGTGAGATGTTTTCCTCTTAAAACAGGAAAGAGAGCAGTAGTCCTTTGTTAGCCTTGGCCACTCCATTTTGTAAAGTACCTTCATTTTGGCTAAACGGACAATTCCAGAAATTAACGTAGCTAGTTTTTCCAGAGTCTTGCCCTCTTTTCCCCCAGTAATGGTTGTTCAGGAAAGATGCTTAGCCTTTGCCTGGTGTTCTTTATCCTACCACACACCCTGCTTTTCTAGCTCTCCTTAGCAACCTCTGACTGGAGCCTATAAAGGGAATCTTACAGCGTCCTTCCCATTTCCCTTTCCTTCCCTGTAATCATTCCCGCCTGTGAGCAGAATACAGGCTCCAGTTCGGTTTTTACACTAGAGACCCTCTGCAGGTCTTTTCTGGAACAAAGCTGTGGTGTCTTTGAGTTGTTAGTCCCTTTGTTTTTTCTCCTACCTTATATGCTTCTTGCCTAATGCCATACAGAAAGCCACAGGTACTGAAAGAAGGTAAAGGAAACAAAATGTGAACAGATGGCCTGTAATTGTTTATGTAGAAAATCCCACAGAATCAATAAAACTGTCCCTGAAATTGATAAACCATTGTAACAAGGTTCACACTTCAAATGTTAACACATAAAGACAATTATACGACTATGTAAAAACAATGAACAATTCTAATCGCAAAATACAAAAACAGCATAGCATTCACAGTAGAACTAGAGGTCAAATATTTTGGCATGGATCAAACATACTTAGCAAATCTATATAGAGACAACCAGACAACCAAGCAATTCAGTAGATATTGATAGCATATAGTAATTGATAACATATTTTAAAGTTTCTGTGGCAAGGGGAAAAACAGAGAATGAGCTACACAGTATTAGAGGAGGAAAAGTTAAAGGAGCAACACTATCCAAGCTCCAGCAGCTGGCAAAGCGACTGCAGTAGTCACAGCAACTCTGGACAAGCAGAGACACAGATCGCATCAGCGATAACCCCAAAATACACATGTTGGAACATGTTGGAGCACAGGCAATTCAATGACGGGAAATGAGTTGCCCTCCTCCACCAAATACTACTAAAGCATTAGGCAAGAAAAGTTAAAAAAATAAGGACTGGAGAGATGACTCAATGGTTAAGAGCACTGGCTGCACTTGCAGAGGTCTTGGGTTTGGTTCTTAGCACACGCATGGCAGCTAAAAACCACCCATAACTCCAGTTCCAGGGAATCTGATACCCTCTTCTGACCTCTGCAGGCACTGCATGATATGGGTGCATGTATATATATGCAGGCAATATACTCACACATGTAAAATTAGATAAAAATAATAGATAAAATTTTAAAAAGAAAATATCTTAATGTTGATCATAGGCCTTAAGCAAAATGCAAAGTAAAAATCTTTTAGAAGAAAATGCAGGAGATAATTTGGGCTATCTTGAGTTTGTGCTTTTAGATTTAACACTAAATGAATGATCAATGAAACAAACATGCACAAATTGGATTCTGTTAAAGTAAAAGACCTTGCTGCACAAAAAGAACTGCTAAAAGAATAAAATAATAAAGAGATTAAAAGGAAGTCTGCAAAGCATATACCTTGTGAAGGGCTGACATCTGAAATATACAGCGTCCTTGAAAGTAAAGCTAATATAAAGGTAATCTAAAATACAGGAATGTACAACAGCAGATACCACAACAACGAAGGCTAAACAGATGGCAAAAATACTTTTTGTGCATTTGTCATTAGGAAATTACAAATTAAACAACAGTGTGAACTTCTTGTACACAGGAACCTGTACAGGGATGAGAAAAAGTAATCCCTACTCCTTAAACATTAGCTACTGCTGGTAAAGCTATGGGTGCTCTAAAACTGGCCATTTGTGTTAGCAGAATGCCAAACAGCGAAAACACTTTGGCAAATGGTTGGCCGATTCTTACAGAGTTGATCATTTTCATGCGGTGTGACTCATCTTTGTGCTTCTAGGAATTGTACTCTACTGATCTGAAAACTTATATGCAAATGAGACACCTGCATGTGAATGAATATCTATAGCAGGTTTATTCATAATCAGTGAAAGGGCAAGTAACCAACATGGCTCTCCTTAGGTGAACAGATAAAGAAACTGAGGCGTGTCCATAGAATATACTATTCAATATTCAAATGAAATTGAAAAAAAATGAGCTATCAAATCATAAATGAAATGTAAATGTTTACTTTTAAGTGAAAATAGTTACAGAAAGCTAAATAACACCTGGTCCCAATTATACGTCATACTGACTGCTAAGGGATTATTTGGGACTTTGATGGATCTTAGAATTGAATATTGACTGTGACAAATCAACTGGACACCATTTAAAATATTTTTGGAAACTACATGAAATTATCTTACAGATGAGGAGGAGTGGGGAAAAGATTCTGATGTCAGTAAATTTTGAGAGGAAGGCACCTTGCCCCATTATGGCAAAAGCAAGTCCCCATAAGCTCTTCCATGTAGCTAACAAATGTGCATCTTAGGGGGCCAGAGCTTAGCAATTCCAGGACCACAGAGCATGTATTCTAGTAAATGTATTGCATCCCTTAGCAGCTAGCCTTGCGAGGGACTTTTCCTATCAGCTGGAGGGAGGAAGCTACAGGATTTCAGAGGCAATGAGTTGGAGGTGTTGACATGGTCGGGAACTTTGCGTAACAAGATATCTGCGCAGATATTTGTAGATATGTTTTATAAGAGTTAATATTCTTACATGGCTACATCTCAACTCCTGCATTCTAATGTCTTACCTCCAATACAAGTAACAGTGCTGTTACAGGGGCAACCCCTGCCTAAGAGAAATCTGGTCAAAATGATAAAAATCCCTGGTCTGGGTGATCAACTTTCCAGTTTTGTTGGGTCAATCACCTGGTTATAGGACCACCACTAGGAAGGTGGGCTCTTCTTAAGTCATTCTGTGAAATATGGGCGTAATACCTAGGGCACTGAGATGTTGAACTTTCCCTGCTGGAATCCCTGCTGAGCCCTAGCACCGAGCATATGAACCTGGTCACGAATATGAGCTCTCTGTAAATCTGTACCCTTCTGAATTCTTCAAAAAAGAATTGTTGATTATATGATGCAGCAGGCACCAGAGTAAGCACTACAGTAATTCTTCATGCATTTAAGTATATATGTAGGTATGTATGTGTGTGGGTATGATTTGGGGTCTGAGGAACTGAATGCAGAGCTATGTACATACTAAGCTCATTTGCAGCTTTATGAACAGTAATAACACCGGAAGAAAGTCCCTCATGCAGAGCCTCCACTTACATAACAGAAGTACGTCTGCCCCTGAACCTGGAGTAGCTACACAAAGTGTTTGGAATTCTTCTCTGTATGGTATTGGTCTTTCCTCCTCTATTTATTTATTTATGCAGCCAGTTTTAACTCATAGATACTTATTTGACACTTTTAATGCTTTGCCTCCTCAAGGCAGAATGTTTCCTTAGATTTGAATAAAATTATCCTAAAGCTTCTGTTTGAGTTCATTCTTAAATTCTTTTATGAATGAGACCAACAACCCTTAAGGAAGGACCCTGATCTCCCTGGTAGCAGCGTTGTCTGGAGAAATGACTGACTCTAGAACTTGAGGACAAAATCTTTAGCAGAGCCAGAAGCAGTATATGGTAAGTAGAAAAAAAGGAATGCAGTAGTCAAAATATGCCATGACTAGGGCATGTCAAATGGGCACAGAAGCCAGCAGAAAAGATCCCACCCGCCAAAGCCAGGACAATTTGAGCAGGGAAGTAAGGTGGAATTGGAATATAATCCAAAATACTAAAAATGTCAAATAAATACCTATGAGCTCAAACTAGCTGCATAAATAAATAAGTGGCGTAGAAAAGACCAATACCATACATAGAAGAGTTCTAAAAACTTTGTAGCTACTCCAGTCTCAGGGGAGTATGAACTGCTATTACTATTCATAAAGCTGGGCATGAACTTAGCATGTATAAGACTCTGCCTTCAACTCCTCGGCCACCAAACCATATCTACAAATGTACATACATACATACATACATACACATATTCTTAAATGCATGAATAATTGCTTTAGGTGCTTACTGTGGTGTCTGCTACATCATATATTCAACAATCATTGTCGATGGAGAACTGATTTTCCAGCCTTCTGTCCTGATGCTTCCCCTTCCCTTTTCTTACCAGGTCCTCCAGGGCTTGAACTTTCCCTTAACTCCCCTCCTCTTTACCTCTCTCCTGTCTCATCTTCCAGCTCATTCTTCCTAGTCTCACACTCAACTGCATACCACACTGCCATGAAATGGCACCTGAAGGTAATGTTCTAGGCAGGCAATGCAGCCTGCTCTCTGCAATCCTGGGTTCTAAAACTCTATAACACTCCGTGAGACAAGTACTAGTTTGTCTTCCTTGGTTTGTTTGTTTTCAAGTCAGGAGGCTAAGCAAAGCACAGAAAAATAGTTTTGCCAAGTCTCCCAGAAAACGTCAAAGGCTACTCTAATGTCACAGGTCTGCTTTAGGCCATGCAAGCTGTCAATCTGATACATCAGCTGTACCTCCCACCAAGACACAGGTGTGGGTCTTACTCCCCACTGGCTGATGTTTTCGTTGTGGCTTCCCTGTCTTGTGGATAGCAGCCTGTTTTGTTTTATTTTTATGTTTTTCTTTTTCTCCATCTCTATACTCCCCCTTTGTGCCCTCCATCCCCAGTTCACCATTTTCCATTTTCATATCATTTGTCCTCTATTGCTCCCTCACCTTTGCTCAACACCCGTTTTACATGCACACACACACACACACACACACACACACCACACACACACACCACAAAAATCTAGGCTCTGTACATGAGTGAGCATATACAATATTTATATTTCTGAGTCTGGGTCACCTTGTTTAATATAATAGTTTCCAGATTCATCCACTTTCCATCGAATTTCATAATTTCATTTTTTTCTGTACAGTTGAATAAAGTGGCATTGTATATGCATGTCATATTTTCCATTCATTTGTGGATGGACATCTAGACTGGTTCTTTTTCCTTGCTATATGAATAGAGCAGTAATAAAGATGAATGCGCAAGTATCTCTGTGCTAAGATATAGAGTCTCCAGATATGTGTCCAGGAATGGTGCAGCTGAATAAGATGGTAGTTCTGCTTTAAAATTTTGAGAAGTTTCATACTGATTTCCATAATGTTTGTACTAGTTTAGACTCCCAGAAACAATGAACAAAACTTCCTCTTTCCCTTCATGTTCCCCAGCACTTTTTTTTCATCCATTTTCTTTGTTCTTTAATATTTATTCGTTAATTTTATTTCTATTTTATGTGTATGAGTGTATTGCCTGCATGTGTGTAAGTGCATCTGTGTCATGCAATGCCTGAGGTGGTCAGAAGAAGGTGTTAGACTCCCTGCACTGGAATTATGGATGGTTGTTAGTTGTCCACCATGTGGATGCTGGGAATCGGCACCAGGGTTCTCTGCAAGAGCAATCAGTGCTTTTAACTGATGAACCAGCTCTCCAGCCCCTGTCATCCATTTTTTTTTTTTTGATAATAGCCCTTCTGACTGGGGTTAGATAAAATTTTAAAGCATTCTCATTTTGATTTTGTATTTCCCTATTGGTTAATGGTGACCTTTAAAAATATTTATTTTGAGAATTGTTTCATTAGTTCGTTTTTATTGTTTGGTGGTTTTGTTTCCTTGGTGTTTAATTTTATTAGCAGTCTATTTTATATTCCATTCTTTTTATATAGCTGTTATCACATACCTACCTTGTAGTATTTGTTCCTAAGTAGATAGGTAAATTCATCTCCTTTGTCTCTGTAATAAAAGTTTTCAGTCTTTTTCTTCTACATTACAGCAAGGATTTCCTGGTATGGATTCTCTCTTCAGACTCCAGACAAATTTATTTGTCAATTCAAGGTTGAAAGGCCTTCTCTACATGTGAACTCTGAGGGACTCACACAGCAGGTCTCCAGCAGCCAAAGTCTATGGCATAGACATCCACAATCAACCACATAGGTGTCCACAGGCTGAGCCCTGGAGGTCTGCAGGTTTATTGGGAATATGTAACTTTGAAAAGAACTCTCTTGCAGTAAATTTTCTCTGTGTGTAATTTTCTTTCCTGACTCCCTTTTCACAAATAATCACCTAATAAAATGTTACAATAGAACAGCTGACCAGAAGCACTGTGTATAACCACATCTCGCTGTTGATATGGTATATAACTTGTTTATATTTGGAACTCTGGTCTCTTCCAAGTCAGTTCTCCCTCCACAACCATCTCCACCTCTCTTCTGGGCAGATGCCCTTCTGTAAGCCTTCAGATTATTAATACTGCATGAAGATGTTAATAAGTGTGGCATGGGCACATGGCACTCTCGGAAAATGCTGATTTCATAATCATGTGTGCTCTGCTGTGCCCTGCATTCTATGTATAACACAGTATTCTTTTTCAATCTTGTGATTTTTTTCAACCTAGGTATTACTTTGTACAATCTACCAAGTAGTTTTTCATTTGATTCTTAGAACACACTAATGAGCTCCCTGCCCTCTCTGTATTATGAGCTTTGCCAAGGTTACACAGTCAATAAATGAATGAGCCAAAATTTCCATTCAGTTCTTTTTCACCCCAAAGCTTATGCTCCTATTCATGTCATGATTCTTTCTAAAATCAGTTATCAATGTGTTTCAAATAATTGTACCTGTTTTATAGTTGATGGAAGAATCACGGCACAGAATCTACCTATAGTCATTAGCAAAAGTAATGTGTAGATATTTAGATTCTTCCTGGTAGAAAGTGATGATCCATCTTGGGTTTGGACTTCAGATATTGTAATTCAAGAGATACAACTTCAAGTTCCTTTATATGTATCTCACTCTCCGTAAATAATTCATAGTAGCAACACTTATAGGGTCTGATTCACATGACTCATTGCCAATCCATTTATGTGTAATGAGCAATACTTTTGTTACAGGCATTAATCCCCCTTCTTTGTACAGAGCGCCGTGTGTGTGTATGTGTGTGTGTGTGTGTGTGTGTGTGTGTGTGTGTGTGTGTGTGTGTCTGTGTGTGTGCATTGAAAACACTTAAAATCTCTGTTCAATTTTCAAGTACACTGACATCTTGACACTATTAAGCCTTTCAATCCTTGGACAATATCTGTTGCTTCATTTTGAAGTTTTTCTTCTATTTATGGTTTATAATTTTCAAGATTTTCACAGACTTTCCATTATTGATTTCTGTTTATTTCTAAAATAATCTGAGAACTGCTCTAGAGAATTTAATATTAAAAATTTTTAAACATTTCCCCAGCCCCAGTTCTATGCTGGGTTTTTGTCTGCTTGAGTTTGCATGGGACTTGAGTATGCTGACACCATTGCTGTAGATTCATATGAGGAGGGTCCCAGGAGCTTGTAGGACTCTATTTCCATATGGTTGTGTGCTTCCTCTTACAATCCTTCTGTCCCCTCTTCTGCAACGGCCCCCGAGTCCTGTCTGAGTGAAGTTTAATACAGGAGCCTAAAGAGATATTGGCACCTGATTACTGATTACTGGTAGGTGAGGAAGAACTGATCTTTCCCAAGCATAGATTTGTTCTTTTCATGGTGTTCCATATTTTCTGAATATTTCATTCCTGTGTTTTTAAAATTAAACTTATAATCTTTGCTTGAGCAATCTAATTCTTCAGCTTTATCATCTGGTCTTGATATTCTGTTTTCCATTTTATTCATTCTGCTGGTGAGGCTTTCTCTTGTCATTTCAAATTGGCTTATTGAGTTTTCAATTCCATCTCCATTTCAGTCTGACTTCTCTCCAATATTTCCATCTCTTTCATGACTCCACTTTCAAATCCTTTGTCTTTGTCCTTTCATTCAGCCATATATTTGTATTTTCTCAAGCTTCTGTCAACAGTTTCTTCCTGTCCTCTTTGAGTTCTTCGAGTTGTTTGTATGTTCTTTAAAATCCTTGAATTTAGTCATGTTTATCATTGTTCTTTTAAATTCCAAGTCCTGAGGGTTTTGGTTAGTTCCAATTGTAGAACACTGAGACAGGACTGGTAGGATTTTATGGGAACATATTATCTTGATTTTTCACATTATTTGTGTTTTTGCATTGTGTCCTGGGCCTATGGACTTCTTTTCTTGGTCGTGTGTCTAATATTAAATTCTAGCCTTCCATAGTTAGGTTGCTTCAGGTTCTCAGATTTTTTTTTTCCTCTTGTAGTGATGGGATGGTTCCAGGGAGAGGCTACTCTGGAGATCTCCAGCTATGTGAATGGGCCAAATCCCAAAGCAAAAAGATGATGACCAAGTTGGTATATTCTAAGTAGCTGGCATGGTAGATGTGGTCCCTGCAGCAAGAGCCTATGGGGCTGGTCCTAAAGCAGGTCAATGGGGAGTGGAGAGGATCTGACAAGTTTATAATGATAGTCTGGAGCTTTCTGGCAATGCAAAGTGGTCTGGGTCCAAGACTCACTTATTGGGACAAATTGGACCTTTTGGGTTATAATTTTAGCTGCATAATTTTGACAAGTGTGAAACCCAAATCCATATTCCTATTAGAACATTCCACCTAAATGTAAATTTCCTCACATCCCTTCTTAAGCAGCTGTGTTCATTGTCCCCATCAGGAGGCAACCAGTGGTCTGCTTCATATTAACCATGGAATAGTTTTGTCTTTTCTTGAACTCTAGTTAAGAGGAGAATAACAATATGTACCATGCCACTTTCAATCCACCTAAATTTCCTTAGTTTGAAACTGTGTTAAAATTACATAAAAGTTGCAAAATCATGCAAATTATTTTTTCATAAAGGCAATGAACCTTTAAGTGTGTGTTTCCCACAAAGTTAGTGATGCTCTGAATGTGTTACTACATATTTTTATAAAAATTAATAGTCAAGTGTGTGGAAGTGGAACTATCAGAAAAATAAAGCTGATATTATACATTACATCCATCTCCTCATCAGACCCAAGTTTGACTTTTACCAATAGATCCCTGAAAGCTTTTATGTGAAAAGATGTAATTCAGAATCAGAGATTTTGGTTGTACTATATCTTTATTGTCTTTAACCTTGAGATGCTTCCTTGTCATCCTTGACTTTTGTAACCTTTACAGCCTTGAAGATTATAGGCAAGTTATGTTGTAGTGAGTGAGTTCCTTCAGACTGGATTTAGGCTGTGCGTTGTTTGCAGACCTAAGAACATGCTGCATTTTCTCCACTTCATGTCAGTTTTGGTTCCCTTCATGTTCTACCTTTTAGCTTGACTTGTTTAACTGCTTCTGCCAGAATCTTCACCAATTACCTTTTATGACTGATTAAAAACTGCGGGGGGAAATCCATTGTAATTATGCAAATATCCCATGTCTCAGCAAATATTCAATTCATTCATTCCCTCCCTCACTCATCTGTCCTGATAGAAACATTATTTCATAGTTTATTCTTTCTGCCCCTCTTCCACAATGGTCCCTGAGCCTTAAGTATGTGAGGTTTAATACAGGAATGCTATCCAGGGACACACACTCTGCAGTCTCTTATTCGCCACATTTTGCCCAGTTGTGCCTTTCTGTATTAATTGCCCTCTGTTGCGTGAGGAAGTTTCCTTAGTGTGAAGCGAGAGATAAATTAGTATACTTTTTAACCCTCATTCCACTATGTTCCATAGGCTGTAGGTATAGAGGTTTCAGTGTAGATGCATCACTTAGGACTGGGCATCTCATAGACACTTATTCTCTGTGTGTGACTACTTGTGGAACTTTATAATAGTCTCCGTATGTTGCAAAAAGAATCTTCTTTGATGAGTGGTGACAGGTATATGTGTCTGTAATTATAAGGATGCGTATTTAGCATATAATAAGAAATTACACTTGTCTAGGACTGTGACAGGTGTATGATTTTTCTCTAGGGTTTATGGCCTCTCCAGCCATATGTATTTGGCTGTGATGTACAGTGCCACAGGTTGTTCCCAAGGCTTTAAATCTAAGTAGACAGCTGTTGATTACCCCTAACATAAAAGTGCCATTACTACCCTATAGAGATGGATAATGACTTCTTAGAGCAGGCTTTACCTATCACCTGCATGGATGACTTCTCTTGTATCTGATGTAAATGTCTAGCTATTGCCATGTAAAAAAAAACAACACCCTCTTTGATGTGTTAGTGCCTTGATATGTACAATAGGGCCATAATGTGGAATCATTTACACTTACCTCATCCCCAACTTATACTGACTCAGTTTAATGTGTGGCTATCCAACATCCCTCCATCTTCCCATTTCTGATACCCAGAGTTAGGGGAGCTCTCCAACATGGGTATCTCTTCCTCATTCAGCCCCAGCCCCACAAACAAGATGCTCTCCTATCTAGGTACCATTTACCCCATTTGTGTCCGACAGCTATTCTAGCTCTTCATAGGTTTCATCCTTTTCTGTTAGCACAGATGACTTTCTTGCTGTCACACTTAGCAGCTTTACATGTCTTGGAAAAGGACTGATAAAACGCTGCTCACTCTCTTTTGTCTAGCATCTTCAGTTTGATGAAAATATTCTATGGTTGGTCTTTCTTTAATAGAGGATCAACATCTACTTCTTCAATGCCCTTGAAGCTGGGAAGCAAACACAGTGCCAGCACTTCCTGTCTCATGCTCCTAGATAAAGCTTATTAAGTAAGAAAGACAGGCTATGTAGGAGTTTTTCACTTCCACAGGGTGGTTCTGGTTTTGTTGGAGCATTTGGCATTTGATAATGGCTGAAGGAGGTGAAATTTCCAATAGCTGTGTTATCAAGGGCTTGGTTCAGAACTGGCATAAATGTTTTGGTCCCTAGCTTTGCCGCTGGCTTCTTCTCCAATTGGATGAGCAGCAGTTACATCATCAAATCATTATGCAGCTCCATGTTGGGCATCTTTCCTTTATCTTATCTAGTGCACTGCTGAAATAACTTAATAAACACATGTTCTGACTCATTAGTTGGACAACTTGTGATTTTTGAAACTGGTATTAAGTTCTCTTGAGCTGGATGGTCAAGATAGAGCACACTATCAAAGAGGAGAGAGAAGGGGGAGTGAAGGAAAGTGTCAGGTATAGGAGGGCTAGAGGATGAAGACAGAGTCGGGAAAAGGGGAAGAAGAGATAGAGGATAAAGAAAGAGAAGGATGTTACAAGTGTGGACTGGTGTCCAAATGGTACTTTCTAAGATTTCTGGATTCTTGTGTTCATAAACAAAGAATTGGACCAAGTATCAACATATGGATACCAGTAGAAATAGTTAATAAGGAAAGAGAATTCTCCTGAGCATGGAAGTGGGCCAGAGAGCTGGGAAATGATAGACGCTTTAATGACCTTAAGCAGAAAGAGTGACAAGCTGTGATTCATTGACATGTGCCTGCCTTCTGCTTTTGAAGACTGTGAGCTTTCTACACATAATGACTTTTATGTGTAGCCATAGTAGGAAGAGAGTTCTGGTTTTTCCACCAACTAGCTTCTATCATATGTTCACCTTGATGCCTCTCTATGTCTTACTTTCCAGCCACAATTGCCCCATGAGAGCTATTATCCCTGAAATCTTTTGGAGAGCTGAAGGATTATGATTACTCTTCTATAACTTCAGTTATGCCTAAGAAGGAAGATAAAACTGTTTCCCTGTTTGATGCATTGGTTGGAGAGAAGGATTCCCTGTTGGCTGGAATCCCTTCATCACAAGGCCCAGAAGGGGCAAGAGTCAGGAAAGCTATGGCTAGGCCTGTGCAGGGAGAGTAAGCCCTATGTAGTTTGTTCCTTAGGGTGTGGTATCTTGGACTGGTAAAAAGTATACCGAAACAAATACTGGTAAGAATGTGGCAAAATACAAAAGACCAATTTTAAGAAGGAATTCAATCTCTTTCTTTTTTCCTCTATCTTAGCTAGAGAAGATATAGGTGTAAGAATGTCTAACTTTTGACAAGTACTGTCAATGTTATGCCTTGTTACTGGGTCATATATGGAACAATTCTTCAAGCCTGGGATTGTCAACAATAACTCCTATGGTTTTGAGGCATTCCCATTAACACTGATTATTATACAACTTAATTTAGAAAGAACTCCTGGGTTATCAGTTAAGGCAGAGAACAAAGACATTGGAAAGAAAATTAGCATTGATACATGTCACATCAAGAGACATATGAGGTACCTCAGTGGCCATCTTTAGTTACTAGGCAGGGGCTTTTATCTGAGAAACTTGGGCAGCATCAATCTTTAAGGGCAGTCATCACTGGAGCTGAAGGCCTGTCCTCCCTTCAGAAAGTGAATACAGACCTTTCCTCTTTTTGCAGTGTTTATTGGAGCACCACCATGGACAGCTCTTCCCAGGGCCCCAGTTTCCCACAGTTGTAACAAGCATTGCCCCTTTAGACTCTTTCTTCAGCCTTGGGTTTCTCTGAATAGTTAATAATCTTCATGGAAAAATAATATTCCCAGGGTTAAGGGCATCAATTGGACTTGTTCTTGTGTCTATAATAGTTCCCCCTGGGTCTTCTGGACTGTTTTTTGTTTTTGTTTTTGTTTTTTTGTTGTTGTTGTTGAGAACCACCAAAGTCAAATCTAAAAGTGAACCTGTAGTGTCCAGGTGCCATTGCCTCTTTTGGTAGTTAGTTTCTAATATCTGGAGCAGAATGACTTAAAAAATAAGAACCAAGCAGTATCTGACCTTTGGAAGATTATTAATAGCCTTCAATTACAGTGCAATTAATGATAGACTTGTCATCATGAGGTTTGATACTCACAAATCTTTTCTGTGACTCACTCAGATCTTTGGTAATGAGCTTCAGCTTTCTGGTTTTGTTTTTACTTTTTAAACTTTCCATTTTCAACCCTTTGCTTTAGGACACAGCTACCCTCTACAATCTTTTATCAGCATCTGCTTCCACCTTGGTTTTGAGTAACTCCCTTATCTTTGCAGATAAATAGGTAAAAGCACAGATATAAGCCATGATCTCAATCACTGGCTTCCAGGAACATTAGACCCTAGCAGAACTTCCTATCTTCACTGAGGGCAAAGCCACACCCGGGAGCCAAAGCTAGCATGTCCTGAGAGATGGTGTAGTTCCCCTGGCAATGTCCTTAGACCTCTTGCAGAAGCAGAATTGAGAGGATGGTCAGCCAGATTACTGGCTATTTAATATGCGACCTATTTAATGTGTCTACTTTTTATTCTCTTGTTTAAAATATTAGCTAAATCATGAAATAAAACTAATTTGGGCTAAGGTAAGAGTTTTATGTGACCATTTACGTATAAGCCAACTTGGTATCATAAAACAATATAAGAACATAAGCATATGGGGCTGGAGAGATAGCTCAGTGGTTAAGAGCACTGGATGCTCTTGTGGAGGACCTGGGTTCAATTTTCAGCACCCATATGGCAGCTAACAAATGTTTGTAACTCCAGTTCCAGGAGATCCACCACCCTATTCTGACCTCCACAGGCACTGCAAGACACAGGTGCACTTATGTGCAGGCAATACACTCATGCACATAAAATAAAAATAATAAAAAAGAATATAAGCATGTGTGCATACATATATATGTACATAGGCATACATAGAGATAGAGATGGATTTTTAAAAAGCCAAGAGTCTGTAACTTCTATGTAGATATCTATGTAGATACCATCTCTTTGATTTAAGTTAGATTGTTTATCTGATTATCCATAGCATTAAGGAATACTATGTTTTCCTTGGTTTAATAATTAAGGAATCTTTATACTTTGTACTTCCAAATTTATCACTTTTAATAGGCACAGAATAGAAAACTTAAATCTCAAAGGCACAGAGCCTAACCTGGTCATTGATAAGGCTCTAAGCAGGCTAAGTAGGCATCAATAACTCAGTCTTTAAATTTTTTATTTATTATCATTTTATTTTATGTGTATGAGTGTATTGCCTGCATATAGGTAAGTGCACCTATGTTGTGCAATGCCCACAGAGGTCAAAAGAGGGTGTCTGATCCCCTGAAACTGGAGTTATGGACAGTTGTTAGCTACCATGTGGGTGTTGGGACTCAAACCCAGGTCCTTTGCAAAGAGCAGCCAGTGCTTTTAACCACTGAGCCATCTCTCCATCCCACAAATAACTCAGTTTTTAAATTCAAAGATATTTGATTGCATAAATCACTTTTGTATCCTTTTATTTTTCTGTTACCCTTGATTTTTTAATGAAATATTTTTTTTCATGAACCTGTTTTAGAAGGAAATACTAATTAAAAATCTGTATAGCCAATGCTAAATTGCATAGCTTGGTGAAACTTTTATGATGCCAATGAATATTTTATTTATAAGCAAGTAGCATTTTAAGTTATTGAAACTTATTTAATAGACTCAAATTAGCATTTTATAGACTTCAAAATACCTGTTTATTAGACTGTAGTATATAATCATGTCATTTAATGTATCGTACATACACACATAAAAACCACATAAATTGAATTAGACATGCCAGAATAATAATTTGTAATTTTTTAGGAAAAAAATGAATTGGTCACAGATTTTGTTAGTCAGTTATTTTGAGGAATTCTAAATTGCATCGGTCTGGCTTCTCTAGAGGAACATTAATGATAGAATGAATGCACACATGTATATATAAATAATCTATTGGTCAGCTCACTTTAGAATACTTCCAATAGCTGTCTCACACCTGGGAGGCCGAGAACCAAGTTGCTCCTCATTCAGCCCATAGGGTTGGGTGCCTCAGCAGTCCTAACCTGGTATAAAAAACCTGAGGGTTCCTGAAGAGCTTCTGGTTGGTAGACAAAGATAGATGCCTGGAAAGGCTAGTTCTGATTTCAGTGAAGGAATTAGCAGCAGCAGCAGCAGCAGCAGCACCAAGATAAATTAACACAGCAGCAAGAGAGCAGGCCGGTGAATCATTTTCTTGCCCCTTTTTATCTGGGCTGCTACCATAAGGTGCTGTCCACATTTGGCATGGATCTTCCCGTCAAATAAGACGATTTCAACAATTCCTCAATTGAGGTCCCCTCGTCAGATGACCCTAATTTGTGGCAAGTTGACATGAAGACCAACCATCTAATAAGGGTATGGAATTTTTATCCCGTGATATCTTAGAATGATATGCAAACAGTTATATGAACACAATTACTATGTATATACATGACACAATTTACATTAACAAAATTCAAAGGTTTTTAGGTCTGTCTTTGTAGGGAACAAGGTAAACTCTTGGGGATCTGCAAGGCTATCTTTTGTTCTTCGGTTCCAGTTTATCTGTTTGGGGACCTTCAGTCCTGTATGGTGGTCGTGTGAGGGGTTGGTTCCTTCTTTTTCTGGGAACAAGGACAATTCATCTTCCATTGCCAAGCCTCAGGGTCTTTGTGTATCATACATGGAAGTGGGGTGTATTTGCTGCATTCATGAGCCTCCTGACCTGGGCTTTTGCATTTGAACCAGTTATGATTTCCTCCTCGTGATCACTGAGCCTTATCAGAGAGGTCTTTTGGTGAACAGACCTGGCCAATAGTGCCTACCAGGACAAGTACAATCATTTGAACCCATTTCTCAACCTGTTTTTGTTTCTGCTTGTCTTCTGTCAGATCTCAGTTCTTGAGCACTGAAAAGGAATGTTCAGCAGTGGAGTGTGTGGGATCTGACGTCACATCTATACCTGCGAAGCTTTCTGCAGATGTTAGGAGCTGACTGATTAATAAGACGTTGGCTCAGAAGATAGTTTCCTTCTGAGAATGAAGGTTGATGAATTTCCTGACTGCCACACTTATCTTATTGAGAAATAGGCCACAGGGTTTTCTTTCCTTCCTTGATGATCTTTCTGATCTTGACATAGTTAACAGGTTTGACAATACAAATTTTCATTTCTGCAGTGAGGTTTTCTATCATCATCTTGATTCTGTGGATCCTAGTGGGGATGTTATAATTCCAAGCAATGAGCTTCTTATCTCAGAGGACCAGTCTTCCTGGCAGGTGGGCAGTAAGATTTGCATAATTTCTAGCTTCTAAATCCTCTGCCTTTCCTCAGACACACAGCAAGGAGTCTGGACAAAATGTAGGTCCTTTTGTGTAAGATCATAAGGTAAAGTAAAGATCTGAAGGTTATTGGTAAATCAGGATGGAACTGCAGAGAAGCTTCTTGGCTTCTTGAAGGTCAGAGAGGGATACAAAGGATATGGATGCTAATCGTCCCTTGAGGTCCAGACATTGCTCCTTAGAGGAGTGCTAGAGGCATGGGAATGGGTGGTTAACAGGAAAGCTGCTCCTTGTGTAGCTTGTCCTACAGAAGGGGGTTCCCTTTCCCCTGGTAAAGTACTGGGACAAATTACTTGGAGATAAATGGGAGAATAGGGGGTATGGAGGAGCTCTAGGGATTTGGGGGTACTATTGTATTTGAGTCTTGTTGCCCTCTGTTTTCCACTTGGGAAGTGGAGTTTGGGTACAGTTAAGATTCCAAAGGTGACCTCTTCTCATTATTCTTGTTATAACCCCCTTTCCAGGTAGAGGGCTGTAGGGGCCTGAGTACGAGGCAGTGCAGAGCTTTTCCTTTGATTCTTGCAAAATAGGTTCAGTTGTTGGATGGTATTGTGGTTTTAAAGTCCATCTTTTGGCCCAAATTTCCCATCACCTGGCCCAGCTACTGCCCTGGCATGAGTCTCCAGTAACATTGCAGCTCTGTTTTTCTCCCAGACTGAGCACAGGGCTAGCCTAGCAGCTATGGACCTAGTTCAAATGCCACCCTTCCCTCAGCCTCTCCTAAGGCATAGCAGTAGAGACCTAATTCTAAGTTTTATAGCTGCACTGTTCAGTTCCTCATGGCCAGCATGTTATTTTTACCATAGAATATCTTGCCATACCTTTTCCTGAGACTACCATCCTGCTTCATGACTATGAAATCTCTAGTCCATATTTAAACTAAAGTTTGGAACTAACATTCTAAAATCTTTGTTGATATTCCAAGGAAGAATTGACAATGACTATCACTAAACATATATTTTTTTCTCCTGCATTAATGTTGTATTGCTAACTGTGATAATGTATGCATAGACATGTTTTCTGATTGTTAGGAGACAACAATATGAGCAAAAATGTTTTCATGATGGGTTTATAATCCCAACATCATAATGTGGACAGCTAGAAATCCTTAAGTTGTTTGCTGCTGTTGTTTGTTGTATGACTGAGTCACATCTTGGATGATTGCATTCATACAGACTCCTGGATGAAACTGTAGAACTTCAAGGCTCAATACAGTTCCAGTCTTTGAGGAGATTTATTGTAGTTTGAATTAAAGTTTGGGCATACAGTAAGAATTTCACAATTTGCTAAAATTGGCTCATTTTAGATGAACAAATAATGTGAAATTACATTGCTTGAGTACATTGATTTCTGGAGATAGCTTTGGCTTGACACATTAGAAAATGACCTCTGAAAAAATTATGAGTAACTTCAGGAAAACACATAATACCAAAATTTTCGAAGAGGGTTGCCAGTGATCGTCAAAAAGCACAGCACAAAGAGAAATGAAAATTATGAGACTTCTTGCCCTGTCGTAAACATCTCTGTTTTAATAATGTCCAGTTGTTGCTTACAGATAATAAAGCAATTCCATGGTAGGGCTGTGTGCCCATGTAGGCAAATACCCAGCACTTTGCACATGGAGAACAAGTTGTTCCATTTTACTTGCTTCAAGGAGCTTCTCTTCAGTGAATAAAGGAGAAATAGAGCCAAAGCAGCATGTGTAACCAGAGACAATCAGCTCATTAACAGTGCAGGGATGAGTGACCATAGAACGGAGTGATGACAGCACAGCTTTGTGCTTGTTTGAGGATGCACCACGGGAGCACAGGATGTAGTCACAGCCAAGTGCTTGCAGATCAATGCTAGAACAAAATGCAACACAGTGACTCTAAACCCTTTTCTGTTGTGAGAAAGGGTCTTAAGACAGAAGTTAGGCATTGACACATTATATTTTTCTTTCCATTTATATTGATTTTGTTGTGATGTGTCTGAATGAGATAAAAGAAGAGAGGCAGAATTAAAGGAATTCTGTATATTTTTGTTAATCTATTGACAAAATGTGGGATATGTTTAAAAATTTAATGTATATCTCTCAATGTTATTTTTCTTCTAAACATATCCATCAGTAGGAACCAGTGAACTCAAGCTTTGGCAGAATTTCAGTGCCTTCATCACCCTTTGCTCTGAGGAGACTTCCAGTGTTTACCTTGAATTCTGATATAATTATCTTTTTTGTTTCCCAAAATACACACACACACACACACACACGTACATATATACATATATATATACACACCCCACAATATGAATATTTATTAACACAAATTCCTATCTTCCTGTTTTTCTACAGCTAAACCAAGATTTTCCTAATCTAAATGTTCTCAATGTCATTATCCTCAAATTGACTTAATGCTAGAGCAATTAGTTCCCAAAACTTCTGGGGTCTTGTAATTCTTACTACTAAGCTCAACAAAACAGACAACAGAATCCTGGAGCCTTTGTAGTTGTACATCAGACCTAGTGTATAGGTTGAGCATACCCACTGCCCACGGCTTTCCAAATCTCAAAGGACACTTGTGTTTCTGGACTACCTAATAAGCAGTATCCTTAAGAAATGTCCCTGTTGGTGAGGGGTAGGGGATAGAGTTGTTGGAGTGATGGCTCAGCAGTTAAGAGTACTTGCTGCCTCCAGAGGCTCACAGTTTGGTTTCTACACCTACACTGGGTGTCTCACAACCACTTGTAACTCAGCTCCAGAGGATCTGATACACTCTTCTGGCCTCTGGGAGCACCCATACACATGTGAGGACAGACAGACACACACACACAGAGACACACACACACACACACACACATATAAATGTCTGATTGGAACTCTCATATACTGCTGGTACAATTGTGAATGTGTACAGAAAACATAATCAAAAGGAAAGGTCCAGAGATTTATAATAATTTAAAAATAGAACTACCAGAAAACTTAGTACTGAGTGTATATCAAGTGGAATTGAAATTAGATGTTTTCATATCCATGTTAATTGTATGACTATTCGTAATAATCAGGATATAAAACGAACCTAAGTGTTCATCAATGGACAAATAGAATATAAAATGTGATATGCACAAGCAATGGAGCATTATTTGGCCATAAAGAAAAATGAATTCCTGTTAGTTATGGCAACATGGACAGAACTATAGGACATTATGTTAGGCAAAACAAGCCAGGCAAGACAGAGATTGCAAGCTGTCACTCACATGTGAAAGCTACTCATGTAGAGAAGAGAGTAGCATGCAGGTCGCCAAAGGAAAAGTGTAGGTAGGGGAAGAAGGATAATGAGAGGGAGGACGATGGGTTCCAAGCAGAGCGAGAGCAGAAGAGTGGCTCTGATGCTCTACAGCACAACAGGTGACTTCCATCTAAAACAACCATTCATCTTGAATAACATAGGAATGACTTTTGAGGAGATGAAGATGCTAATTACTCTGGCTTGATCATTGTATGTTGTATGCACATATTAAACTATAGTACTGGAGTCCCTAAATAAGGACAAATGTTCTATCAATTGCAAAATAGAAAGCCAGATAAATGTTTCCTTTACCCCCATTCTATCCCCTATCCCATCTTTAAGATTCAATGTCACCAATACATGTTTGAGGATAAGGAGAGAAAGATGGTTTGAGAAGAAGCCTCTCTCTTGTTCACATTGCTTTACAGTTATCTTACAAATTGAAGTGTTGTGGTATTTATCCATATTTTATTTATGGTTTTAGAAAGTGACTGTGCTTCCTAAGTTGTTTTGCCAGGTCAGCACTGCCTAGTGTACACACACATAGTGGCTCCCTGAAAGTACAATCTATGTATTAGTTATTTTTCTGTTTCTGTGATAAAAACACATGACCAAGGCAACTTATAGAAGGAAGAGTTTGTTTGGCTTATGATACCAGAGGGATTAGAGTCCATAATGGTGGGGAGATGTGACTGCGGAAGTGGCCAGAGCAGAAAGCTGAGTAATCACGTCTTCAAGCAGATTCAGGGAGTTTAGAGCGGAAATCTAGCAAGGCTTAAGAACTCTCAAAGCCCTCCCCCAGTGATGTGCTTCCTCTAAGGCTGCAGCTCCTAAAACCTCCCAAAACAGCACCACCAACTGGGGACAAAATGTCCAAATACTTGGAGCCTATGGGAAACATTCTCATTCAAGCCACCAACTCTGCTTCTTCAAAAAGTGATTTTGAGTCAGTTTCATCTCTTCGTGTCTTTGCAGGCACTACTCAAAGACTTCACCTTTTAAACATCTCATACTTTATTGCTGTCATATTTTAAATGTGAACTGACAAGTGAACATCTGTGCATTTGTGAGCCCAGTTCACTGTGCCCTGGTTACCACCTTGGCTGAACCTGGTGAGACAGAACTCACACAGCAAGTAAAGAAATCAGGACATTACAGAAGGCTAGTAACCAGGTGACGTGATCCTGTGAGGCTCCAGAAATCTGCTAGGGTGGATAGAATCTCTTCTGTAAGTGCTGCTCATGCAGAGCAGGGTATTGGGCCCTGAGAAGAAAGCCTCTGGATTTTCTACCCAGAATACTGTGGATCCATCAGTTAGCATCAATGGAAGACCTTGTTCTGGAGAGAGAGAACTAAGCCCTAGAACCTAGGGACCTGGTCTTCAGCAGCCACATCATGCGTTAAACAAACCATTTTCATTTCTCTTCCAGTTTTCTCTCTCACAGTGTTTCCCCTCAGCTATGAATGTACTAGCTCATGTATGCCTAATCCTGTCATTCATGCCCCCTCCAATTCTCTACCCTCTAATTCTGTGACTCTCATATCCCACTATCCCTAAAACATATTTATTCTAGTTTCCTTAAAAGAAAATGTGAAACAGTAAAAGTCATTTTGTTTATTGTAAAGTGGAGCCCATATAGAGAAAATGAAAGCAAAACAACAACCCCCAAAATTAACCTTTATAAATGTAGCGATCGATAAATTATCTCAGAGAAACATTGGTGACAGTTGCTGTGATCAGTCAGCTCGCTGGAGCCTGGGTCACCCCTCCCTTCCTGCATTCCATCAATTTCCATGCATTTAAGCTTTATATTACTAGAATAACAAAGGATGTGTTATTTTATGTGTGAGTTTTCTTAATATTATACCAATGAGTCCCATCTAAATGATCCCACATCCAAGAAGTCTGTTCCCTTGTTCTGTGCTGGGGACTGTCCCGTTGTATAAGTATATCACAATGTACTCATCCATTCTTTGAAAGTCTATAGACATCTGGGTTGATTCTGAGGTTGGATTGTTACAAATAAAACTTCAATTAACATTATTTTACGTGTCTCTTGATGCAGATGTGATGTGTTTTTCTTGGGCACATACTCCTGGAAGTGGAGTTATTAGGTCTTAGGAAAGTTTTACATCTAAATTTAGTAGTGATTTCCAAACTCTTTTCTAAAGACAGTGTGTTAATTTTCATTATGCCTGAACTTTACCATCCTATGAAAAACTAGTTCTTCTCTATTTGATGTTCTTCTACTGCTTTTAAATTACACTGTGGAAATTTTTAATTATAGATTCACATGTTTTAAGAGTTACAAAGAAGTTTGCAAACCAAGTAGCTGTAGCCTTTTATCCTGTATAAAGAGAACTTAAATTCAAAGAGAGAAAGAAATTTTCTAAGGGCTATCTATACCTTTGGGTCTAAGGAGGTTTTATTTTCCAAGCTAGATTTAAGTATTCTTGATTTCTTTATTGCCTATAGTAAGTACCTGTGAGAAATAGTTTTAAGTATATTTTATTCATTTAAGAGTAAGGTATTTTCCCCATAGGTCTTCAATCATTGTGATCTGATAAGCTTTGTTGTGTAAGAAAGAAAGAAATACATATTTACTAGTGTATTCTCAGATAACATAATAACATGCTTTCCCAATTTTATTAGTACAACACAATTTGCCTTGTTAAACACATGCTTTTTATGGCATTTTGTTTGATATCTTTACTTACCTGCCAGTTGTTTATTCTCCTATGTGAAAAATAAAATCTTTGGGAAAAACAATTGTATGCCTCTTTTTCAGATTTGGTTATTCCTCGTATATTTTCTGTTACATGTGTATGTCAGCTGTGGAAAATTAATAAAATTATTTTTTCAGAAAAAAAGTGATTTCAAGGCTTATTTAAGAATGGTTAATGTGTTTTTAATACTGAGAATATTAATATGAGAACAATTTGATTCAACTTAAATACAAACATACTTTATATTTTATTTTCATGTTAGAATTAGATCTTGTAGTGAAACCATTAGTATTGCAAAGAAAGACATTTAGGGCTGGGTGTGGTGGCACACGGCCTTAATCCCAGCACTAGTGAAGCAGAGGCAGGTGGATTTCTGTGAGTTCAAGGCCAGCCTGGTCTACACAGTGAGTTCCAGGACAGCTGGGGCTACAGGGAGACCCTGTCTCAAAAAGACCAAAACAAAACAAACAAACAAACAAACAAACAAAAGAAAGAAAGGCATTTAGGACGATTTGATTTGTATTACTTTTTATGACATGCTTGGTCAACTTAGGTTTTTAGTACTCTTGGCCCTTCTTAATAAGAAGGCAGAGATAAAGTCAGTCCATCGAGTTATATCTATTTAAAACAAAATGCTATGAAGAAACTCATTGTTATTAAGCATCACATCCTACAACACTAAGGGAGTAGTTAAATTCTAAGAAGTTATTAATGCAGGGCCAGCATTGACATTCAGATGAAGATAAACGATACAACCAGTAAGTATACAGGTAGAAAGGTGCTCAGCACCATCTACCTGCTTAAATTCAAGACATGACCTGAATGAATTTGTGAGCATTTGCATGTAGGGGAGGCAGGGGTGTTGACCTAAGAAGTGGATTTAGTCACTACAGGCAGAAGAAACCATGCACATCCATTGCTGGGATTGATGAAAAGTCCTTCTCTTATAAGTGTCTAGACTAGTGATCCTAGAACTGGTCCCTAGTGTTGAAGTGGGTAGAAACTGGCAGTGCCAGCCAGATTCATCACTGTTGGAAAGAAATCTTGCAGACAGTATGCAAAGATAGATTGATTCTTATGGTAGTTTTTATTCATGTTTGGCCTAGTTTTGATACAGATGTTTACATATAGAAATATCTATAGCTGTATGTTTATACAGGCACTGTATACTACATGTATATTTTCATGAATCCTCAGACCAGAATATCTGGAAGGAAAAGTACTAAAGCAAAAAGTGTGCCTGGAGCCCAAACTTTGATCACTCCTTCTGATATCTAATTCTAGAACTGAAGCAGGAGCACAGAAGATGATCCTGGAGCAGCTTGTAGCACCAGCATATAAGGAAGTCACCCTAAACAGATGGCCAAAACAACTTCTGTCAGTGACAACATAGTAAAAGGCCACAGAGGTTGGCAAAGGAGCAAAAAAAAGTGGTATTAGATTATAATCCAAATTATAAAATAAATACCGGTGAGTCAATATTGATTTATTCAATAAATAAATATGGAAATCAGCAGAAGATGCTTTGGTTTGGACCTTAAATGTTTCCAAGGGCTCATGTGCTGAAGGCTTAGTCACCATGATGTGGTGCTATTATAAGGTGGTGTACTTTAGGAGGTGTGCTTAATGAGAGGAAGCTATGTCACTGGGAGCATGTCCTTGAAGAAGACGTTGTGAATCCAACCCTTCTTCCTTCTCTTCATCTGTGCTTCTATTCCTCAAAATGAATAACTTAGTTCTGTTATGAGAAAAAAATCTTATACATATTAGTGCAAATTCCTTGCATAAAATGACCATTCATTACACATATCTGAGATGGTGGTAGAGCCAAGAGGAGCAAAAGTAGACTTAACGATAATAGATAATTTGATACCTTGCACAAGATCCTGGGTCAGAAAAAGGACATTAGGTAAAAACTATGGAATTCAGCATCAACTTCAGTGCATGATAGCATATCTATGTCAGTTAGTAAATTATAAGAAATATACCATGTAAACGCAAGATATGAATGGTAGCCAAACCTGGTCTGGGCTTAGAGGTATATCCAAATGTTGGGACCTGTCTTCTCAGGTATGCTCCAACTCTAAAACTTTTATAAAATAAAACATATGTGTTCTGTTTTGTTTGAGACAGGTCTTGCTATGCCACCTATCTTAGTCTGGAATTCTTGGGCTCAAGTGATTCCCATGCTTCGGCCTCACATCTAGGACTGCCTGCAGGAGCCATGATGTCCAGCTAGAAACATTTATTGGGGATGAGTAGAAATGTGAGGAACACCATAGACTTAGCTGGTATGCATTCTAGTCTGCATGTCTTCATCAGGCTGACGTTTGATGACAGGCAAAGCACTGTTCTTCTGTGTTTCCAGGTTCTTTCATGGTCTTCCAAAAGTAGGAAGGTCTTATATCACATAACATGTTGTGATCACCAAAACACTTCACTGTACTTCAGCTAGAAAGTTGCGAGGGCAATGAGGGGGGCATTTCTGTGTCACAAGGGACTGGTCAGACCAAAGCTTGGGCAAGGAACATTTCATAGAAGACTGGCCTTTTTCTCTAAACTATTGAGAAAGTGCATGGGCAGCATCTCTGCTCATTAACATCGTCTGGATTCTCTTCCTATCACTGTTTCACAGACATTTCTTTGTGCCTAGTCAAGTTCTATTCAAGGGCAAGTAATAGGAATGTGGTGCTAGCCTTAAAGAAAATGACATTCTTTGAACGGGCCGGAAAGAATCCCTGGTCTGTGTCGACATGAGGACACAGGGAAGGTTTCCCTCCAGCTGGGCGGTGGCTCTGAGATCAGATGGCCTGTGTTTAATCCCACACCTCCTGTGGTTTGTCTGACCTCATAGCATCCTCAGAGTTGATCTGGGCCTCACTGTGAAAGAACATCTCAGAGGTGCCTGGGGCGTAAGATGATAGTACAGATGGCTTGCATGCCATTGCCTCTCATCCAGTGATCCCACATAGTCACCAAGCAGCTCTCCTAAGCATCAGTGTCACAAGTGGGATCCCTATGTTAGAAAGCATAGTGGACTTCCCAAGTTCAGGTGTCCAGTCCTCAGTCCCATACTTGTGCCTACTTTCTGAGTGCTTCCAGCTGAATTTCTCTCAGCTGGCTTTGGTTTTAGGCTAGGTATAAAATAACTCCAGCAACCTTACCACTCACATCTGTACAATACTGCTTTCAGAAGATAGGCCATCTTTTATTTCTTCAGAGCAAGAAATATTTTCCCAAAGTGTTCAGAAACTTTCCCTTCCAATTTATTTTCAAATTCTATTAATGTCCTTTAGTATACACCTACCATCTTTGGGGAGCAGCCAAGAAAAATGACCCCAGATTGTCATTCCCAGTCCATGTGTGTAAGATGAGGTGAGTGGGACTTTTAGAATAAGTGGTATCACTCGCACAAGAGCCTTTACAGCATGTGTGATATGAAGATGGTCCTAATACACAGGACGGTGCCTCTCTCTAGGTACAGAAGGATATAGTTTTTATATTCCAATGCTCTTTCTTCATAATTAACATTAAAAATATCCACAAATACTCTAATGTTCTGTTTCCAGACTGACAGAGGATCCCAAAGTCTCATCTGGCTACTGCATTCATAGCCGGTCCAGACTACAGCCCTGTGACTTTAGTGAGAAATACAACATGTAATGGTGTTGAGGGACAAGGTGGCAGTATCTGCACCTAACACATCACGAAAAACAAAATTCTGGGGTCACTGATTCCTGATCCAGGTACAGAGTGGATGCCTTGGTGGGCAAGCCTGTACCCTAGCTCAGCTTGCTCGAAGAATCTCTGCTGCTCTGTGGTCTACTTGCCAGGATATCCATGTGTCAGGTGTCTAGTGGTCTGAGGAGTCTAGCTGCTGTTCAATGGGCTGATGGTGGTGCTAGACTGGAGCTCATTTTAGGGGCATAATCCAAGCCTTGGGGTTCTTTGGCACGTTGTATCATTTAAACCCTCTGTTTCCTGCTGGTCCTCTGGAAAGTTTGTCTGCCCATTCCTTTGAATCTAGGAATTTCTGTTTCTTAGCAGTAAGTTGTTGCTGCTTGTCCCCTGGAATTGGCTTTATTAGATGCTACTTTCTTTCAATGTAAGACACTGAGGGGAAAGAAGAGCCTGGGATTAAGACGTGTCCTCATTAGCTTTGGTTGCCAACTTGACACAGCCTTGGGTCACCTGAGAAAAAAAGCCTCGATTGAGGAATTATCTAGATCAGATTGCACTGTGGGTATGTCTATAGGGGACCGTCTTGACTGTTAATTGGTACAGGAGGGCCTAGCCCACTGTGGGCAGCATCAGCCTTAGGCAGGTAATCCTGGGCTATGTAAGAAAGCTAGCTAAGTATGAGCCTGTAGGATGAAGAGTTGCTTCATCTCTGCTTCAGATTCTTGCTTGAACTTCTGCCCTGACTTCCCTCAGATGGACCTGAGAGAGTATCATAGCACCAGAAAGGAAACAAGAACAGGATGGGTCTAGGCTGCATCTTCTGAGCCAGATTGCCTGATTCTCTGTCACGACAGTGCTGGTAGGAAGTACAAAGTGAGGTCAGGTTTGTCTCAGATCTAATCTTAACTGCTGCTGAACCTCCTGTCTGTTTGCCTCAGACAATTTTTTTTTTAAACTGGGGATCTACCATACTGTCTTAGAAACCCTCAAAGACTGTTGACTTTTCTGTCTACTTTTGAGTTTCATTCTGATTCAGCTTCATCATAAGTCTTGTATTCTTTGCAGATTCATAGCAAAGACCACAAGTTAATACATGCTAAGGGAAATGAAGGTTGCCTCAATCTCATTGGCCTCATGTGTGATGGCCTTTCTTCCCTGCCTTAAAACCCTAGGGCCATCTTCTGATCGGTAGGTGCCCTTCCATATGCTGCTGCCAGCACAGACCTCCTTGTCTAGAGTGGTGTCCTTCTCACTTAAAGGCATTCCATGGCATTCTGAAGAGCAGTGATACTGCCTGGCACAGGGCCTGGGCCTTTAATCCATTTCCTGGCTCAAATTGTGAAGTCCCCTTTGCCCCTTAGCCTTTACCCTCCTAAAGTTAGCTTGACTATTTTGTCAGCATCCTGAATTTCATGTTATACATTGATGTTGGAAGCCCAGTTTTAATTTTTTTATTGATTATAGGTTTTTGAAATATAAATGTTAGAAACCAAAAAGAAAATTAGTATAAATTATGAGAGATGCATTTGAGAATACCCATCATGATGTGAGGTGGGAGAAACTCCAGGTGACCTCAGTCTGGGGCCACATTAGGATTCTCTGGGATGCATTCTTAAGCCCTGGCTGGTGGAGAGGTGGGTAATATGACACTGTGGGAGCAAGTGAAGATCCCAGATGGGAGAAGGCAAACCATATTTGTCCAGAGCTGCTACAGCAAGGGGACTAGTCTCCCTTCATAATGAACCCACAACTCAGGCCCAAGAGTTTCCTTGGCAACCGAGGGTAGCAGGGGATGGAATTGGGAAAATTCAGCCCAAGGAAAGTGGGGTCTGGGCATTTGGGCAGCTGAATTACTTGGATTACTTTTGCTTTCTGGTCCTAATTTGGAAGCAGGAGCAAAAATTAGGGAAGGTGTTGGTTATAAATCAAGACCTGGTTATTTGGGGCAAATTATTATAAGGCATGCTGGACTTTCTGGATGGTTGCTGAAGGTAGAGATCTCACTGCTAGTCTGACTTATAGAAGGCAGGCAGACTGGATGCTGAAGACTATGGGTCAGAATTTATGGAAGTTCTGAACATTTTCCATTTGTATGTTCAGTCTCACATCTTTGTATAACAGCACAGAGAGAAAGAAAAGGGGGAGACAGGTGGAAGGAGAGAGGAGGGGAAAGTAGGAGAGGGAGGAAGAAGAGGAGAAGGAGAGAGGGAGGAGGAGGAAGATGATGATGCTAATGCTGAAAATGTTGAGGAAGATGGTGAGAGTAAAGAGATGGAGAACAAAGGAAGATTGTCCTTGAGGCCACAAGGAAAATAGCTTTGCACATTTATTTGGCTTCCACTATTTTTGAAAACTCCTTTCCAGCCCCCAGGACAGGAATAAGTGGAGTTTGTGACTTAGTTAAGTCCACCTTCCCAGGGGTCTAAGAGTTCCTGCCTTGCCCTAAACACACAGGCTTCACACAGAGGTTTAGGGACCTGAATACTAGAAAATCCTATCAGAAGAAGAAAGAAAATCCATCTCAATGTTTTGTCTTCCTGGATCAGTTTTTAACTTGCACATGTTTAATGATTCAACTTTAAAATCTGTCCCTAACACCTGGAACAGTTTTGTGTAGGAAAAGATGTCATGCCTAGTGTTCCACTTTCAGAGGAAGCCCCCCAGCACTGTTACAGATGGAAACATTTCAATTTCTAAACATAGCTGCTTGTTATTATTTACACATGGTGTGGCCCAAGGGGATGCTGTGCACACAGATTTTCTTATGAAACAATCGATGTTGCCTAAGGCTTCTGAAGTTCATCCACATTTATTTTACTCCCACAAAGTAAGGGAAAAAACTGTAAATAATCAAATCCCTTGCAAAATGCTTTCGTAAATTTTAAGATTCCACTGTTAAATGTTTCCTTCTTTGTACTACAAAAATCATAAAGGATGCTTTTTACCACAAATGAACTTCAGTGTCATGTGTTTAGGTATTTTCTTTAAAAAGTTATACAAATACAAATAAACAAGAATTTTGCCATTCATTTAAAAAAGTTGACCAACATCAATAGTTAAAATGTATTGTCTTTTCTTTATTAATATCCAAACTCAGAAAACAAATTATCATATAGAAAGGCTAGAAAATAATTTCAAACATGACTATTGATCACAATTTAGAGAAAAAGAAAGTGTTTATTGTGCTTTTTTTATGGAGGGAGGCGGGGGGAGACAGCTGATTCCCACTGTGAACCATGAGGCACATCATTAAGTTGAGGTATTTAAGCTGAATATACCCACCAAAATTACTTCCAAGCTTACTGTAATTTGAAGTCCAAAATATGTTTGTCTTTTCTTTCCCCCTCACGGATGTATACATTCATGATATACATAAAACAGATGGAAAAGAAAAATAAATACTCAGTTCCTGGTTGTGCCTCATCTCAAATAGTTCCTAAAGGGCTGACACCAGCATGAGCTCATTTTTCCAGAAGCCAGTATCTGACTTCCATGTCACCATCTAGCCATGATCCTATAGAGAAATCCCCTCAGCTTGGGTGGATAGTGATAAACCGGAGCTCTGTCCTTGGCTTCACCAGGTATATTAGTTACTTTTCTGTTGCTGTGACAGAAACACTGACCAAAGCAACTTATAGAAGAAAGAGTTTATTTGAGCTTATGGTTCCAGGATAATTACAGTTTGTTGTGGTGGGCAGCATGGTGGCAGGAGGTGGCTAGAGCAGGAGCAGAAAGCAGAGCGCTCACATCTTCAAGCAGGCACAGGAAACAGAGAGCGACTCGAGATCTGGCAAGGCTTAAGAACTCTCTAAGCCTGCCCCCAGTAAGGTGTACCTCCTAGAACAATACCACCAACTGGGAACAAAATGTCCAAACACTTGGAGCCTATGGGGGACATTCTCATTCAAACCATCACACCAGGGTTTATTGATAAATATAGTCTGTGTCCTATAGATAAATCAGGGACATGACAGGGGGATAGAAAGGAAGAGGTGGGCCATTAGTAAAGGGCCAAGAGAAAAGGCTCAAGGATGTGGTGCTGAGAAATATGTCCTATGGAAATGCTTGGCCACAGGCTGGAAATCCTACCCCATGGATGGGATGTGGAGATACATGTACAAATGTGTGTTACAAAGATGGCAGGAGGGGAACAAGTGGAAGGAGAAGAAAAACTCCACAAAGACACCAGAAACTTATGAAAAAGATAACAAAGTGATACAGGACCAAGTTACTTTTAGAATAATAATAGATTAATTTCAAGATAGACACACAAACTGATCAATAACCATAATATAAAAATGATTCATTGAAGTTAGAAAACAGCTTATAATGCCAAAATGTAAACATGAAGTTCACACAGGAGATATTGTGATTGCCTCATGACCAGCAGACAATTCTGTCTCCCAGCAATCAGAGACATGTGCACTCAGACATCCTGAGAAGCCGTTTGCAGACCAGATCTGCAAAAGCAAGAGGATGCTGTAAAATCAAACGCTGTTGAAGGTGTAGGCAGATAATCTGTTTGCTTGAGGACACATAAGTTGGCATAACTTTAGGGAAAAATTTAGAAATAGCCAAGAAACTGGAAAAGGTATATACCAGAAGCTGAACACTTGTACATGTGGACCTTGGACATATCCTTTATTAAAGCCCATACTTACAGCAACACTGATGTTAAATATGACTAACTTTAATAGGAAAACTTGGGGATGATCCCAGTGGCTGTTGATGTATAATGGCTATGCCCAATGTTCAGAAGACAATGGGCTTCTTGACCCCATCATAGCATTTGCTTCCTTGGACTAGGGCTGAGTAATCTATCAGTGAAGCCATTTAGGGCAGTGAGCAGAGGCTTTGGAAAGTGATGCCTGATGTCTGTGAATAGAACCAGATCCTGCTGTGGCTAGCAGCTCTGTCTTGTTTACCTGGGATGGTTTAGGTTTGTAATGGGTAGAAAGCGGAGAAGAGAGACTATGGACTCAGTTTTGGATGTCTTGTTCTTAGAAAGCCCACGCATCTCAGGAGGACTTCCAACAGGCGAGTTGGATATGTGAACTTGGAGCTCTGCAGAGAAACCCAAACACACAAAAATTCAGCTTGGGAATCACTTGTATACAGGCAGAGGGCAGGGGCTGTAAAATCGGTTACTGTAGTCATCAGATTGGAAAATTTTGCAGGCGAGTTAACCTTCATGCATGTGACTAGAGAGGACAGCTAGTGATTTCTGACAGACCTTTCAGTTCTACTCTCTTAGGCACAAACTACAAAGACTTGATCTTCTTCCACTTGTCCACCTCCTGCCATCTTTGTGAATGTCTGACCATGGAAGGCCAAGAGCTGTGATGTGCTCAGATTTCACAAACTAAAAACAAGGCTTTGAAAACTAATGGAAGCCTTGGGTGCCTTTCACCCGCCTCCCATCTCCATACAACCCCTACTCAACATCACAGAAAGAGCCTGGTGATTTCAGGAACTAAGAGAAAAATCCATTTAAACAGGCTGTGTATGAAAAAATTTGAACTTAGTCTTTTCATTTTAATTAAGTATATCACTTGGGGAGTGGAGAAAACTGATGGGCAATTTCATCCCAAAACAGATTCTCAAAGGTTCACAGTTTAAAGTGTGAGCACTGAAGAGAAATAGAATCTGAATTTTGATGTCTCCATGTGAATGTATCAGGCAGCGTGCAATGGAAGTCGTAGAGTGAAGGCGGCAGCTCTGCATCTACGGATATACTTAGAAATGATTATCCATCATTAACCAAAGATGATGAGAGCAATGACTGTGGCTTTTCCATTTCTAATTGATTGAATGCAAGGTAAGATGCCTTTGCAAACCTTGACAATTGCTCACCAAATCCTGTCACATGTATTATGTTAGCATCATACTACAAATAGTATTTCAGGATTTAAAAATGTATTCCTGGACATTGTCTCATTCCCATCCAAATACAAATATTTAAAGTAATGGACTCACCTGCCAGAATTCATAGCATTAGTTCATAATGGAGGCAGGACCATAACCCAAGGCTTTAAATTGTAAGTACCTCGCATCAACCAGAAGTCCTGATAATATTTTCAAAATGTCATCCACTGACTACTCCACTAGCCAGAATGCTTTGAAAATCTCCCTGTCAAAGTACATCACATAAAACCATTGTTATCACAGCACTGTAGAACAGTCCTTAAATTATGAACCATTTTCAGGGACTCATTTATTTATCAGCTGTCTAAAATATAAATTTCTTAGAAAACAATGCTTTAAAGAAAACTTAGATGATCAGAAAAACTTAGCTCCATACCTAATCTGCCGTAATTTTGAGAAAGAAAAACATTTCAGCAGAGATAAGGATCCAAGTACAAGAGTGGAAACCAGAGGAATTGCAACAGGAAGATTTGGTTGATGCGATCCGTAGAGCTTTCACACACCTACTCCAAGGGCTCTGACTGTAAGTCAGATGGACCACACCAGGGAAGACCCAGTTAATGGGAAGAGCCCAGGAGTCTGGGAACCAGGAGATATAGGTTCCAAGCCAACTTTTAGTAGTGGTTGGCCAGGTCTCTAGGAATAAGTAAATTTCACTCCCTGGACTTATTAGTTTGCTGTTAGGTGATACAATTTGTAAGATCAAAAGTTCAAATTATGCAAATTACATGACCCAGAGCTTAACGTATGCCTTTCTGTCTTCCTTCTTGCTAGAAAACAGTGATGTTCCTGCTACTTAGGACACAACAGAACTTCAGGTTGAGTTTT
The DNA here is from genome assembly GCF_000622305.1 of Nannospalax galili. Taxonomy (NCBI): domain Eukaryota; kingdom Metazoa; phylum Chordata; class Mammalia; order Rodentia; family Spalacidae; genus Nannospalax; species Nannospalax galili. The sequence goes on from NW_008345972.1 coordinate 1,259,398, forward strand.
GTCATGTATCTTCATATTTGTATATATCCATATTCATTGAATATTCCTCCTCCCTCTTTCTCTTTGTCTTCTCCAAGCTTTGTGTGGAGCACTTAAACATCTCATGCTGAGGAGGTGTTCAACTTCTGCTGATGATTATTGGGTTATCAGCTTCCAGAAGGCAGCTCACAGGACAAATGCCAGCATCATATCCCAGGAATCCGATTTACCCAAGGACAGTTATCTGAAACAAACCACAATGGTATCTCCTCCCTGCTGCCACCTCATCGCTCATCATAAGAAGGGGCTGCCAAATGTACTAAATTAAATACTTTTGAACTGCTTTTTGAGAAACCCGATTGCAATTTAATAAAATTGCATATATTTATATTTTGATGTGTATATCTGTGGCATACATCGTCATAATCAAGGTGGTCTGTGCTGGATAGTTTTAGTGTCAACTTGACACACCTGGGTTGAGGGAGCCTCAATTGGGGAATTTCCTCTATTGGACTGGCCTGTGGCCATGTCTGAGGGGCATCTTCTTGACAAGTGATGTGGGAGGGCCCAGCCCACTGTGGATGGTACCACCCTTGGGGAGGTGGGCCTATGTTGGATAAGAAAGCAAGCTGAGCAGGGGCCAGGGGAGCAAGTCAGTAAGCAGCGTTTCCTCCATGGCCTGTGCTCCAGCTCCTGCCTCCAGGTTCCTGCCCTGAGTTCCTACCTTGGGCTCCCTGATGAACTGCAACCTGGGAGATGTAAGACAAACAAACCCTTTCCTCCCCAAGTTGGTATTGGTCAGAGTATTTTGTCACAGCAATGAAGAACAAACTAGAACATGGTCCATCTCTGTGATTTTTGTTATGTTTGTTTACTGTGGCAAGAACACTCAACATAGGACCCACTCTTATATTTTAAAGTGCGTAATACTGCATTCTGCATTGCTAGCTAATGCCTCCATGTTGTACATCAGATTTCTGGAACTTACTTCAGGATTCTCAGTGAGCTACCATACAATCCATCAAAACGTTGAAATCAGGATGTTGAAGGATGTTCACTGCAGCATTAATCATTCATAACAGCCAAGATACATCCATCCACAAGTAGATGGATTATAATAAAAACTCTGTCTGGTGCCCTGGTGCATGCCTGTAATCCTACTACTCTAGAGGCTGAGGCATGAGAATCCCAAGTTTGAGGCTATTTTAGTCTATATAGTGATGGTCTCCAAACAAACAAACAAAGCACAAGCAAGAAATAAAGTGAGAAAAAAAACAAACCTGTGCCATAGTATACATACAAAATGGAGTGTAATTCACCCTTAAGGAGACAGTACTCCTCCCTTCCACTTGTTTAAGATGGATGAACCTGGAGGACATGATGTTAAGTCAATCACATTTTGTTCCATTAAAATGCTATTACAAAATAAGGCCACCCTGAGGGATAGCTGTGCCCAGCATCTGATTGTAACACAGAAGCAAGCACACACGGAGAGCCCAGGTCTACTTGTAGACTCTACATTGTGGTATGTGGATGAATGTGGTTCACACATCAGATATTCTTGAGAAGGCTCACGATGGATTTGTTTGCTGTCCCTAATGAAGAAACTAACTGTGTTGGTGCAGAGGAACCAATGTAGAGGACACTAGCTTCATTCAGATGCATGTGTATTTAGTTATAATTATCAAGACTCTGTCATTAAGTTTTATTATTGAAATTATTTGTTATCTCTTTTCATATCTTAACATAAATGAATCTGAATAAAGTGTGGAAGACAATGGGGCTATGATCCTCAATTGTTTTTTTTTAAATTTAAAATTTGTTTTTATTTTATGTTTATGAATGATTTGCCTGCATGTATGTAAGTGTACTTGTGTCATGCCATGCATGTGGAGGCAAGAAGAGGGTGTCAGATCCCCTGGAACTGGAGTTATGGATGGTTGAAACCTGCCATGTGAGTGCCGAGAACTGAACCTGGGTCCTCTGCAAGAGTAGCCAGTGCTCTTAACTTCTGAGCATCTCCCCAACCCCCATGATCCTTATTCTTGATTCATTAAAACACAAAAATACTAATAGCTATTGTTGGGAGCATTTTTAGATACCAGGCCCTCTGCTAAGCTATCCATTAATCCTCATACCACCATACTGGTCAGTATTTCTGTCGCTACTGTCAAAGATGAGCACCACATGGATGGCTGCCAGATATACAAAAAACACACAGAATTTAAACTTGAATCTTATATGCTGTAGAGGCAGTTTTACACAAGTGCCCTATTCTATAACTAATGTGTTTTCCTGATACATTATTTCCCTGGCTTGTCTGAAATCTGGGTGTCCTGTATTTTATCTGGCATCCTTGAGTCTGGAGCCACAAATTAAGTCATTTTTTTTCTCTCTAAACACCCAGCTTGTTTCAGTGAAAAACAAACCTCAGATCCTGTTCATCTGATTCTAGAATTTTTCCAGACAATTTCCCTCTAAAGTTAGAATATATCAAAGTATATTGTAAGCATAGTAGACAGAAAGGTTTGATCTTCAGGGAATGTACCTTTTTGTGAGCTTCAGCGGTCAGCCGGCCTAAGTTTCAGCCTGTCCCTGATTCTGAGTTTGGCCTGCAACATTGCTTCATTTTTCTCTCCACTTCATCTATGAGGTCAACATCTTTCCCATTCAAAGTTAATTTCAGATGTACTTTAATTTTCCCTTAAACTATGAAACATATTTTTTCCCATTAGCCTTGGATGATTACATCAAAATCAGTAGGTTTTCTGAAAATGATGGCTTCAGTGCAAAGGGTGTATCAGCTTTGGCTGCATCATTTCTTATGTACTAGAAAAATTTTCCCTGGGAGGTCAGGGGCCAGTGTCCTTGCTGTTCTGAGTGATGAGGTCACCCAGACTGAAAAATGATTGACCTTGTATTCCGAACAAAGCAAGAGTAATAACCAAAATCAGCCTTCCTCTAAGTCTGAACTTAGATTTTTAAAAAATGTTATTTTAGTGTAATTTTATAAAGTGGATGAGACCTACCAAGTCTGATCCTTTTTGTTGCTGGTCAGCTTTCCTCATGTGTTCCAGCATAGACTTCAGATGCTTCTGAGTATCTTGTTTGCTGAGGACTGGATGGTGGTGTTACAGGTCTTCTACTCAGTACGTTTTGCAACAGTGCTGTCATTCACTGGTATTATTGCCACACAGGCCATTCCTTCTAATCAATGGCCTATATGCTTGGTCAACAGGCATATATATGCCTAGACTATGACTTCAGTCTAAGACCAAATTGATGAACAACTTTATTCATTTGTGTTATTCATGATTAGTATGTGTGTGTGTGTGTATGTGTGTATATGTGTGTTTTCCTCTAAGAAGTGATTATTAAGCCTCTGTTGCCTATAAAGTGTTAAACTGTATCAAGGAATGAAAAGATAATTTACAGATAATACTAAGATCACAATCTAAGTGATTCCCAATAACCTCCCAATAACCTAGGAAAGATTTATCATTAGCCCATTTGGTATGTGATAAAACTGAGGTCATCGTGTCAAAGATTGCTCAGAGCAGAATGAGAAATTGGTGGACCTACAAAAAGTCCTACTGAGTCCACAAACTAGATGAACAGCTGGACACAAAATGATGCTTCAAAAAGGAGGGAAAGAAAAACAACACATCAAAAGAGGAAGAATTGTTGTAATTCCTTTTTATGTTTCCGCCAAAATCTCCATTGACTGGGCCAGGAGGAGGGAAGGAGGGGGTGAGTAGACTTTGCTGTGTTCTCCTCCCATGGCTTGCCAGGCTTCCTGAGTGAGTCCCACTGGAAGGGATCACAGGGCCTTGGGAGGCCAAGGGCACCTAACCAAAGTCTTCTTGCCTGCCTCATCTCATGGCCCTTCTTCGTCTTTCCACCATTTAATCATCCCTATCCACTGTCTGCTTGACTTTTATGTCAGTTTAGTTTTTTGTGTGTAATTCACACCTCCAAACTTTTTCTTGAATAGCCTTCTAATCTGAACTGAAGAGACAGAAACACATCACAAACATGAGTGAAAGGCCACTCATTGCAGTGTGAGACTCAGACGAGCAGGCAGTGCTGAAGGATGGGGTGATTCGCAGTCCAGGTGTCTGCCAGTATCTTCAGGCAACTGCATCTTCCATGATTCACCCTCCTGTCCGGAGTGAGACATCGAGTAAACTTTGTTCCTCTCTCTTGATTGTTCCTGTCCACTTCAAGCCTCCCACGGGCTTTTCTTTTCTCCCTCCATTGAAGAGTTCTTGGTGACATGTGTCAGCTACTCATGCCATTCTTGACCAGGGGAACAAAGAACAAGCTCAGTGCTTTCCTGCTCAACAGAAGTATAAAGCAATAGATAGCAAATTTTTTTCATCACTGTGCCTTATCCTCATACTGGTTTTTCCATTATTTTTATTGTGTTGTCATCTTTAAGTTTTTAAACATAGCATACAATTCATATTTTATGTACGGAACCTGGAACTTAGAGAAAATGTATAATGTATAGAATGAGGGTTTGAATCCAAACCCTGCCTGGTTTAAGAACCCTAGAGACTATCTACAGTAAATTACTGTCATTTGATTGGGTGCCTATCCCAGAGGTGTCTAATTTGGAAGTATTGTTTAATTTTAGTACTATTCTTGGTCTTTTTTTTTTTAATTTCCTTTTCACTGGTATGTAAACCAATATGAAGCTAGCTCATCTTCCCATTTGACTGTAAAGTTAAAATTGTAAATGAAAATGCTGTTGTAACTACGAGAACAGCTATTGGGTGTCCATGAATGGAGAAACATGCACTCCCTTTGCCCATATGCCATCTGCAGGGGTTTATGAAAGAGAATCGGTGATTTCACTCTGGTCGGTCACTGTTAGGATTCAAAGAACAACAGATAAATGAGAACAGACTGAAGCGTAGAAAGTATGTACTTTCTCTTTGTGTTTATTAATTTGATCTGTTTCTTTCTCTATAGGCACTTCAGTTACTAATCGGAGCATAAATCATTGTCTCGGTATGAATTATAGCAGAGCTGGCAGGCAGACCTGAGTGTGTGTGTGTGCAATGTACTTACCTTTCATCTGGGCCTCTGACTTCAAAAGGCCATTCCTATGTGCAGGGTACAACATGGAACTGGAACATCAAGGTTTCCTTGACTTATTCCTGGCACTACACCTCTAATTGGAAAAAAAACAAAAATTACTAAGAAGCTCTGGATAGTCTAAAAACATATAAAACCCCAGCTTATTCAAAGATGAATGGTAATATTAGCAAAGCGGTAGGCTCCAACACAGATCCTTATGCAAGAATGTGGAAGAGCTTTCTTGGAACACTGGATATATTCAGACTCTGAGTCATTACCATTTAAGGTGCTGTAATACAAATCGATCTTGCAGTTATATATGCAGACAAAGTTGTTTCAAGATGAGACATGGGTCATTGCACAATGAGGCCAGTATGATAAAAGAGTGTACCTTCAACACTGAATCCAGTTAACCTTCCTCAGCCTGGCCTTTGAATCATGTGTCTTCTCCATGAACTCCTTCCATGATGAGTTTTACCATTATTCTAGCTGATGCTTTTGAAACTGCTCATCCGTACTGACTTCATTGGGACTCATCATCCTGTTAATTAATTCCATCACTTTTGTAATTTTTGTTAGCCCTACCTCATGGTGGCATGCAGGACTTCTCCACAGTACAAAAATCCACTGTAGGCAATGCCCCTAGTTCACACATGGCTCTGTCCTTACTATATGACCTTGATCTTAAGCAGAGTCATCATACTGACCTTGGGATCCTGTGATTCTAGTGATTGACTAGTGAGATACTGGATATCCAAAGTGGGATTATTCCAGACTATCCATTAATGGGTAAGGTGAATGTTAAATACACATATGTGCATGTACAAACAGGAATATTGTCTTCTGCTATGTTCAATAATATGGATGAAATTAACCAGAAATATATTCTGTTATGTCAAATGAGCTAGGTATGGTCAGTCAAACGGTGATTATGTTAACATAGAGAAAATAAACATCACCATTATGGAAGGCAGAGAAAAGAATGGTCATTACACCCAGATGGGGAAACATTAGTCAGAACTATAGAGTTTCACTAATAGGATGAATAAGATCTGGAGCTCTACTGTACAGCATAATGACTATAGTTAATTATAGTTAATAACACCTATAAAATTTCAAGTTCATACACTTGAAATTTTCTGAAAGTACATTACTATATTCACCACAAATAAACATGCATAGCAATGTGAGATTATAGATATGTAAATTGGCTTGTGAAGACCATTTTACAAGGTACAAATGATATCAAGTAATTACACTATATGCTTTAGATATATAAAATTTTATCAACCACACCACAAATAGTAAAAAGAAAAGAAGGCTATGAGCTGGTGGAACATGAACTAAGGTAGATTCAGCACTGAAACACATCCACATGTCATTGGAAAGCCACATTAGCTAAGCAGAAGGAAAAAAGCATCACAGAGAGGCAGCCTTGAGAAGGCAGCAGAGAATAAAGACACCACGTACAGAGGTCAGGCTCAGAACAGAAGGACTGATTCTCTCTGGATTGTGAGAGAAGTCATGGCAACATTAAATGCTCTAACTTTGCTATTTCACTGACAAAATGCGAGTTTCTAATGTACTTCTAAAGCAAGGCAGCCATATCCCAAAGGCAAAGACATAGATGTAGAACTTTGTTGAAAATAGTGATGACCTTGAAGAGATTCAAAGAAGGATAGACAGAGTTATAGGAAATAAACAAACACATGCAATCTGCATGTGCATACATAGATGTATGTACACTGCATGCACACATACACAGCACATATACACACGTACATCAAACTGCATGTTCAGGAATGCACACACTGCATGAACATGTGAACACATACAGAGTCAGGTACTTTTCAGTATTGAGAGAAGCTCTGGTCAGTTTATTCCGCATTCAACAGCACAAGCCAGGATTGTGTTGGCAGACAGTTCAATTGATACTTAGGGTTGTGGATTCAACCAAGTGGACAAGAACGAACCTGCTGCGGCTAGACTTCTGGGAACAAATGAGCTAAAGTCAAGGATCTTTGTCCGAGTAGCAGTCATAGGACAGACTGACAGGACAGAGCATAGCCGTTAAGAAGTTGGGGGTCTGAGTTAGCGTGGCGCTCCAGGAGCAAATCATGGAGGAAAGCATGTGGCAGTCTGAAGTTTCAGAAACAGAGCTGTCTGGCCTCTCTGTTGAGGGATAGGCTGCTGTGACTCCGAGGAAAAGCACTAGTAGGGCTGGGGCAGTCACGAACACTTTTTCCACATTTCCTGCATCTTCAGGTAGTCCAGGAGATCCGAGAGCCACAGGCATGCCTTCTTCACCTAGGGTCCCCAGGAGTCAGTCAGTGGCCTGTCCAGAGGACAAATACAATCAGAGATCTTGCAAGCTGCGGGGTGGAGGAAGGAGGATGTGTCTGCTGTTGGCTTGCACAAACGAGGCTCTGCTTCTGCTTTAAACTGAGGGCTCTGTATCCTGGTCCTAACTCTTTCTGCTAGACCTACTTAATCTGCACAGCTCTTGGCACCTATCTCGGGCTTTACTTCAGCTCACAGCAGGTGACAAGACAAATTGTTTCTCAAGCCCGCCTATAGATAACTCACCTGTGTGACAAAAGCCCAAACTTATATGAATGATAGCTTTCAGGCTGGGCTTTCTCCTTCTTCCTGGGACTTTAGCCCTGTCAGACATGTTTTTGGCTTTCATGTCTCTTATTCTGATGTAGCCAAGTTTTTTTTTAAATTTTGTTTTTATTGAATGTTTATGTATTTCATACAGAACATCAGAGTCAATCTTCATACCCCCTTCCCCATTGCCACCCTCCTGTAGATCCCCACTGGATTTCATACATTCTGTCATTTGTGTGTTGCCTATAGAGTCAAGTTAGTGTGCGCCCCCCCCCCCCGCCGCTACTGGAGCCCATATATTCTGTCATCTCTGTTAAGACCCAATGTATCATCAGTGTCCCCAGATATTCCTCAGTGCAAGTTCATTCACTGAGGTCTAGTCAGCCTATCTAGAGTCCCTTGTTTTAGGAATATCAGCTCATTCTTCGCCTAGCAGCAATCAGTTGCCAATATTTCTTCAGATAAGGTTGGGGTCTGCTGTTCATTTTCCCAGTTCTATGCTGGGTTTTTGACTTCCCAAGTTTGCATGGGACTTGTGTATGCTGACACCATTGCCATAGAATAATCTGAGCAGGTTCTCAGGAGCCTGTAGGGCTCTGTTTCCATATGGTCCTGCGTCTCCTCCCTGGCTCTTATAAGATAGCAGCCAAGTCTTTTGTGGATCTCCAGGCACAGCTTGGGAATGTGGAAAATGATAGAGATGAAGAAATCAACATGGATGGAGTCTGAAGAACTCGAAATTCTAAGACTTCAGGTCCATTGAGGGAGAGTAGGAAAAAATGTGGCCCTGTTGTCAGGGACTGTTTCTGGGAGCAGAAGAGTCCTGTGAACTTTTGATGTTATGCTCCTCGATTGTCTTTCTGTTCTGCAAGCACACGGATAAAGACTGAGACCCTGACTGGGAGTAATCTTCCCGAACATTCTTCACGGCTGAAAGATTTGTCTTGAATGATGTCTGCAACAGTGAAGGAGGCTAGTCCACCATGAGCCACAACTCTGAACAGCTTCTGTGAAGGGACAGTCCCCAGGGCTACATCACCACAGCTCCCGGGAATTCCACTGAGCTTCCTCTTGTTGCACAGGCTCAACAAGGTTCCCCTTGACAGAACCATTTTCTGGAACTGGAGTCTATTTCTCAAAGCACAAGCCATGCAGCAGACAACAGATATACCACCGCCTGTTCCACCACACGTGGCCCCTGCTTCTCCTTATGTCAGGTGGTGCAGGGGAGGATGCAGCCAGAGGACCAAACAGGTCTGCTTTCACTCTACTGTTCTTTCATCTCTTTCCTATATATTTGTCTGCTACAATGAGGGCAACAGCAGGTTCCCTAAACCTCCCTTCACTGTCTCAAAGACAAGATACGACTTCCAGACTTCATTTATCCAAGAAGTCTTGTGCTCTTGGACGGTAAATATATTCCTCATTACCCCACACTCTCTCTGGTCTCAGGCAATCTCCAGGCACACAAAACGCCCAGTCAGGTGCCCAGTCCCTGTACTCTTCTTTTTCCCTTTCCTACTCAAGAATGTATCCTTTGAAACATATTTTTGACTCTGTGTTAGGCTCTGGTGTGAGGAAATGGAAATGAAAGGTCCCAGATTGAAAGGAGCTGGTGGAGCCATGGTTATGGTGGTATGTGATAGGTGCTGTGGGGTCATGTACATATGCTGTATGACATGAGATGGAACTCCTTTTCATGTGTGGAGTCAGGCCCAGGTGGCATGCGTGTGGCTGGGTCCCGATGAGGAAGAGCTACTTGATGCAGGCACCTGCCCAGTGGTGCCTAGATGCAGGGAAACATGCCTCCTGGGGAAAGCAGGCAGGCCAAAGTGTATGGTGTATAGGAAGTTGTGACTCTGTATGGGTGGGGAAGTTCACCAGGAGAAAAGACTGCTCTGGCCAGCTTGTGAAATCAAATAAATGATTATGTCAAGAAGCTGGAACTTGATTGACCAATATTTTTAATAGCTTTCTGTGACCCATGGGTGAGTCTTAAATGTGCTAATAAGCCATAACGAATATTTAAGATAAAAGAGATACCAGAATAAAATAGAGTGAATGGTGACTATTAGAGGACCTTGGAAATAGCAAGTGTGCAAGCTTGTTGTGTTTTGCCCTTAGTCTTGGCATGTGAGCACATGTAAGGGCATTCGGAAGTCACTCAGGCAGCCAGTGGTCACCACTCAGAGGGTCTCCGGGACAAGAAGACCCATGCAAGACTCACATTGGGACAATCACTTGGGCTGATGAGTAGGAACGACAGAGATGTGGAAGATGACTGAGGATAGCACTGGGTTGGAAATAGGTGGAAACTAGATGAAATCTTTGTGATATTCAACTAGAGAGAGGCTGTTTGTCAGGTGCTAATGCAGTGCCTGCTTCTCACCTTGACTCCACGGGTGCTTTGGAGGCACCGGAAAATAAGCCACTAGGGAGTGAGTCAAGGTGCTGAACACTATGATTTCAAGTATGGATGCCTCCAGTTAAAAACATATTTTCAGCCGGGTGTGGTAGCTTACACCTGTAGTCCCAGCACTTGGGAGACAGAGGCAGGGGGATCTCTGTGAATTCAAGGCCAGCCTGGTCTACATAGTGATTTCCAGGACAGCTGGGGCTACAGGGAAACCCTGGTTCAAAAAGACAAAAAAAAAAACAAAGAAAAACAAAACAAAACAACAACAAAAAACATTTTCCCTAAAGCACTGTTCTGGTTGATTTTCTTTTACTATTTGGTTAATGGAATTTGAGCTTTTCTTTGAAGACAGATATATTTAGCCATGAGGGAGGTAACAGATCAACAGTGACTCTCTTCAAAGAGCTAAGATTCGTTCATGTGATTCACTCATGTTATCTGGGCAACTTTTCTCTCACTATTAATTCTGGCTTGCCTGGGAATTCTGGTGAGGTCACAATGCTGATGTGAGAATCTATGACTGTCAGGCTCAGAATACTCAGCACTCACTTGTGCTGGATAGCTTTAGTGTCAACTTGATACACCTGGGTTGAGGGAGCCTCAATCGGGGAATTGCCTCTATTGGGCTGGCCTGTGGCCATGTCTGAAGGGCATCTTCTTGATGAGTGATGTGGGAGGGTCCAGCCCACTATGGGTGGTGCCACCCCTGGGCAGATGGGCCTATGTTGTATAAGAAAGCAGGTTGAGCATAAGCCAAAGGAGCAAGCCAGTAAGCAGTGTCCTCCATGGCCTGTGCTCCATCCAGCTCCTGCTTCCAGTTTCCTGCCCTGAGTTCCTACCTTGGGATCCCTCAGTGATGAACTGTGACCCAGGAGATGTTACGATAAAATAAACCCTTTCCTACCTAAGGTGGTATTGGTCAGAGCATTTTGTCACAGCAAGTCAAAGCAAACTATAATAGAAATTGGTACCAGAGAGACCTGTGACAGACCTGACCCAGTTGTTTCAGGGAGGATTATGGAAGCGTTGGAACTTTGGGCTAGAAAAGCCACTTTGAGTGCTTAGAGTTTAGTGAGCGTTGCTGTGGAGCTTACAGCAGTTGTGCTGAAAGAGGTGTAGAGAGGATGGAGGCCTGGCTTGTGACTTAAGGGAAATAAAAACTCTATAGGGTTGTTTGTATTGAATTAAGAAT
>NW_008345972.1:1272151-1347816 GCF_000622305.1 Nannospalax galili
AGTTCCTGCCTCTAGGTTCCTGCTCTGAGTTCCTACCTTGGGCTCCCTGATGAACTGCGTGCGACCTGGGAGATGTAAGACAAACAAACCCTTTCCTCCCCAAGTTGGTACTGGTCAGAGTGTTTTGTCACAGCAATGAAGAACAAACTAAGACATCACTGTTCATCACTTTCATGTATTTTGTAACTTGGATGTTTGCCGTATGCCTGCCATCGGTGAGATATTCCGCAACAAACAAACAGAGGCAGACTTCTTTATAATGAAAAGATATACGTGTTTTAAGCTGACAGTAAAGGCCTTTGGCAAAATGCAAAGTGGGTCTGCTGTGTAGGGTGGCAGCTGCTTTTTTCAGGGTAGTTAGAGGTCCCCTCGAGCCTGAGTTGAGATTGGAGCAGATATCCGAGAGGATAAACTAAGACTTCTGGGGCAAACGTGGCTCAGAAGAAGTCAAAAGCAAATAGGAAGACCCTGAGGCAGGGTCTATGAGGGAACTTAGTGAACCTACAGCAGAGGTTGAGGCAGCTGAAGGCATCAGAGAGAGCAGTTGGGGCCTTGGGCGAGCTGCGTCCCTCAGTTGGAATTGGAGAATACGAGGTAAGTAGGGGGCCATGTGCTTTTAACTCGGAGATCCTGCCATGCTTGGTTTTCATTCAGTTTATTATAATATCAGCATAGCTCATTTAAATACTACATTATTATTATTACTATTATCCAGGTAGATATTATTTTCCAGATCCAGTGCTGGTGTGAAAAAGTGAAACTTTTTCTAATTGGAATGAACATCATGCAGGCATACATTTTCCATGTAGAATCAGAAAGGCGGAATTGACATTTAATCCTTAAAACCACAATAATCTAACACAGTTTTATTCAGTTTTTCCACGGAAACCATACAAAATTGTATACAAATATCCCTAGTCCAAATGAAAGCTCTTTGTAATAAACTCTACTTCGGGAATTTAAGAGGAATCAAGCAATATTTACAAAAAAAAAAAAGATAAGAAGAGGATGGGTTGCTGGTTTCATGAAACCTCCTTTGAAATGTTGTTTTTCACTTGGTATGTGGGCTCACAATGTGGTTCAGATCTTTCGGGAATCGTTTCTTTAAAATGATATGTGATTGGAGAAGGTGGGATTCCAGAAAGCCACAGATGTTAACACTAAGTCACCTTGACCTTGACCTAACCAGGAACAAAACAAAACACAGCAAAACAAAACAAAAATTTTGGTAGAAAGAAACTTTGGCAAACCTTGCATCCCCAGCTTTCAAAGTGGCTGGAAGCCCACCCTGTCGGAGTGTATACTTGTGTGAAAGTCAGGTTTCTCCCTAGGTCACAAGATCACCACCTTGACTTCCTGTCCTCTTAGAGAAGAAAATCCTCGTCATGACCAACTTTTATTGCGGTCCTTCTGAGGAGCCTGGGTGGAGCTGTGGGAAAAGCAGATATTGCACAAGGCCTTAGGTTCAGGCCCCTGGGATCAGTTCCATTGCCTTTGGCGTTTTGCTAAACCCGTTTCCCAGGCTCACAGAAAATAGGCATTATCCCATATTTGCCAACTCCAGTTCTGTGTTCAGTTCATAGTCTGTACTCAACAAAACCCCGCTGACAAAGAATATGGGAGGCCCACAGTTCCCAGGATGGTGCTACCCTCTGTGTGTCCCAGGGAAGGAGGGAAAGGGTAGGGAGACAGGAGTGGGAGCTCATGTTTTGATGCATAGTCCTGAGTGTGACTGCTACTTTTGACAGTGGGTCCTTGCTCTGTTGTATCTCATTTATCACCCTGATTTTTATAAGCTCAGTGGTGATCATTAAAACTGACCCATAAATAGTCAATGAGTTGTAAAATCCTTCAGAAAAAAAGTCAAAAGTAAAAACAAGTTACTAATTCCTTCAACATCCTGTTGAGAATTTCGGTGCTCTATTGTGGCCCGTTTTTTAATGTAGTTATGTACTATTTAACAGGTACTGAGTAATAGAAATGGTAATAAAGACAGTGAGAGATGAAGTCTTTGACTTCCTGGAATATTCCTCTCCATCTAAGAATGGGTATCTCTTGAATTTGAGCAAGACATTTAGTCTCATTACCTGGTCAGGCCTCCTGAGGAAGGCATTACAGATTTTACGACAGAAATAATCCTGTTTCATGTTGCAGTTGTTACGAGGAAAACTACCTGTTTCCACCCACTGGAGTTTGATTTGTGGAGGTGACTGAGTGACCATGTAGAGAAGTCAATGCCATTGAATTCAAGAAAAAGAGGCATGCTACCCCATGCAGGGCTTAGGAATCATTAGAAGGTCAGATATTGGACACAAGTGACAGGAAGGATTAGGACTTCTTTGAGATTTTGGTGATGGGCAAAGGCAGAAGCAGGTGGACAGCCTCACACTGACTTGTGTGAATGAACCCAGGGAGCTAGGTATTATGGAAGAGGTCTCTATTGTCTGGTATGTGACCCTGAGATGGTTTATAGTAGGGGAAATATTATTGGAGTCATATAGAAAATGGTCAGAGGCAAGGCTGATAAGCTAATTTCTAGGCAATGGAAGAGTGTCATGTGAGAGGCTGACTGATAATTTATGATAAGTAAGTTCCAGAAATACACCCAGTTTTGGAAAACGAAGAGCAAATGTGGACACATTTGAGGAAGAAGATGCTTTGAGTTTAGGAGCTTTGGCTTAAGAATGTTCCATGACTAGTGGACACCAAGATGGTGGTACCAACAGACATTTGGGCAGGTCAATCTGGAGATCAGAGGTTTGACCAGAGACTCAGATGGGAAGTCATCTACACACAGTGTGGCTGGTTCCAGAAAGCACGTGGGAGGGAATCATTGCAGCTCCAAGGTGAAGACTCAGCCTCTTAAGGACCTCTTTTCATGTCTTCCACCTTTTTCTTTTGTGAAATGTTGGGAAGCTGGCAAAGCCCCTGTGTGTGAGAGTACACATTGCATATGTCTATGAATGTATTTGGATGCTAGAAGACAAAATTAGATGTTGTTCCTCAGGCTCTTTCCAAGGTCTCTCACTGGCCTGGAAGTTGATAAACAGACTAAGCTGGCTGATCAGTAAGCCCTAGGGCTCTACTAGTATGGGGATTATTAGTGCGTGCCACCACACCTCACTTCCAATAAAAACATATGTTCTGGGGATCAAACTCATTTCTTAAGGCAAGCAACTTTACCAAGGGAACTATTCCCTCAGGCCCTAGCAAAGCCTGTTCTGTGGGTTTATAATCCTTGTCACACACATCAGGCAAAACTGAGTCTTTCAAACTAAACAGAAAATATTTTGGGAGCATAGGAAACTGTACATCGTGTGATGAGGATTCCTCAAAACTTCACCCCATTGTTCAGACAAATGAAACACCTGCTGTCTTTCAATTTTCTTCCTTTTTGTTTTCTTTCTTTCTCTTTCTTTCTTTCTTTCTTTCTTTCTTTCTTTCTTTCTTTCTTTTTCTCTAACATTCAGGCTATGATGGTATACATTTTTACTTAGGAATTCTAGTCCCACAGGGATCCAAAGGCTAGCACAGAAGATATAGAAAGGTAGGAATTCAAACCTAGCAACAATGATAGAATGGGTCTGGATTGATGCTGGGTTGTGTACAAATACTGTAATACTGTAAGAAACTGTGGCCAGGTGATAAGGCTTTGGAGACGAATCCTCTCAATTTCTGCGGGCAAGAATAAATCCTACGACCTTCCATTCTGTTCCCAGTACCTGATTTGAAAGAGTTGACTCCCGTGGCAGGGCCACATCTTGGAAGCCGGAATACTTGGACTCCCTTGCTTTGCTTTGTTGGGTGCACCCTGCCCCAGTCTTTACCTGATGTTCATTCTTAGACGTTAGTGATGCACTCACAAGCTTGAATTATGGTAACCAAAATAGTCAATGATCAAACATTCATGATGGCTTCAATCATGCGTGAGGCTGAAGAAGTAGAAGCAAAGAGCTGTGGAAAGTGTTGTTGGAAAGAGTTGTGAGTTTCAGCCTGCTTTGTACGCACTGTTTCAGGCTGTTAAATTGTGCTGTGTGTTGTACGTCATACTTACACCGTATGATCTTCTACGTTGTATTGCAGGAAATATTCTTCCACTTTTGATGACCCACTAGGGAGCTCTTCCAATTTACTCACTGCTTTTTCTGTGAAAATTCAGCCTATCAACCTCTGATTATTGCTATTCTTTTCTTTTTCTCAACAGAATGATATTTCTGGATATTATTATCACAAGAACATAATTTTTGGAGTCCATTATCTAATAATCCACCAGGTTGTTTTTTACTATTTCAATTCACAATTAGAACTTTATCTTTCTATTTTCATACTGTATTTCAGTTAAACATATGACCATTCCTATGTGTTATTTTCAGTATTCAAAGATTTTTTAAAGCAACCTTCTTTGAAAATACTATGATTGTAGGTTTGAAGTCTGATAATATCAGTACTATTTAGTTATTGGAACTGTCTTACAAAGATTTCAAAGTAGCTACCCAAAATTTTATGACAATCTATTAGCAACAGATACCAAATATGGAAAAATAGCAAAGAATTTCAGGCAGAAAAAGTCATAAAAATGAAATTATACAACCTAGAAATATAATAACATGGAGACAAAAAGCACTGGATGAGCCCAATAGCAGAGTAAAGATGAAAGAGAACATAAGTGAATCGAAGGCAGAAAATTAGAACTCTTTCAAACAACAGAAAAAGTAGAATAAAAACCCCAGGGATTGTGAGGCAATAAGAAAATATTTGTAGAATTAACATACAGGAAGGACAGGAAGCAGAGGGTGGGACTGTGAGAGTTTTGAATGAAATAATTCATGGCTGAAAACTTGCCAAATTTTCTAAACAATATAAATGTAAAAAGAAGTTGAGCAAATTTCAAACAATTATTGCCTCCCGCATGGCCAACATAATTTCAATTCTAAAACCATACACATACACACACATACACACCACCCACACCCCAAAACACAGACTATGAAAATAACTAGAGGGTCAACACTAGCTACAAGAGAACAACATAAGAACATGTTACATGACATTAGATTTTTCTTTGAAACTGAAGTGAAGGAATGGAACAAAATGTCCTTCAGATCTAAAGGAACTATCCACTGCTCTTTATACCCAGTAAAAGCATTCTTCAGAAATAGAAGGGAAACATGAACAATCTCAAAGAGACACTTAAGGAATCCTTTGCTCACAGATATATCTTTAAAGACTGGTTCCAGAAAGTTCTTCCTATAGGAAGGAAACAGCACTAGAAGCATCAGGAAAGGACAATTCAGAGCACAACAGAAGCACACACCTTTTATATTCTTTTTTTTTTGCCATATGTTAGTATGAATTTCAGTCTTGATATCTTTATCAGATAACATTTTTATTGATTTGTTTAATTTATTTATTTATATTTAGTCATTCATTTTATGTGTATGAGTGCTTTGCCTGCATGTATATAAATGCACCTGTGTCCTACAACACCCACAGAGGGCAGAAGAGGAAGTTAGATCCCTTGAAATTGGAATAGCAGTGGTTGTTGGGTGCTATGTAGGTTCTAGGAACAGAACTTGGGTCCTCTTCAAGAGCAGCCAGTACTCTTAATTGTTGAGCCATCTCTCCAGCTCCATGATAAATAGAAAACTTTATCATGAAAACACAAGGCTGGATTTGGTTTTAAAGACAGTCACAAGCTATGGAATTCTTATAAAAAGAAACTAAAACAAAATCAAACAGTAATGGCCCAATATGCTTCCCTTCAGTATGAACAGGTAGACAAAATTTCGGTATGGCTTGACTGAAAAGCCACATTTTAAATGAACAAGCCAAAGTGCAATAGCACTGTTGCTCGGTAGCTTCCGTGACTCTCAAGTCAGCTTACATAGCCTTTCCTTGTTTTGTCTTCTCAGAATACCATGTACTAGGCCTTTAAATTTCCCAACTCAGTATATCTGAGACATTTGAAGCAATGTCATTCCGATGCATATAACTGATGTCATGTGAGGGTACGGAGATGCTTTGTTTTCAGATGTTCATGCGAAGCAGAGGGTGACTGCTTATTTTCATGGAGCTTCAATGTTGAGATGGGAAAGATAAGAAAACATTTAGTACTATAACTTATTAGCAGACCCTCAACTTAGTTCCTGTAAGTCTCTTAAATTTCCTGGAGCTTATATCTTTTTTTACATTAGCAAAATAAGAAAATAGAGCCACTTTATTTTTAAAATGTGTTTGCCTGTTATATATTTTTTTTCACCACAACCAAGTGAAGAATAAAGAATGCTATCATTCCATTCCAGCGCCGGGATCTCAAAGTCACACTGTGGAAGTAGAAAATACCACATAGAATGACACTGGCTTTCACTACTTAACCAGGTAGTGCCATTGTGAGGTGATGCTACTCAGATGACCTTCCCTAGAAATGAACCCATACTAGAGAGAAGAATTCCAATGTCAGGCACTAAGGGTCCCACTGAGTCTGATGCTGTCTCACAACTCACCACAGTAAACTACCACACCACTGGGGGATAAATTACCTAAATGATCTAGGCGCTAAACCTCCTCACAAATCTGATCTCATTTTTCCTCTCTGTGCCCCTATTATTTAGTGTGACTCCAGCAGAGTGGAGATCCCAGCTGAATGTCTGTGTAAACTATGTTATGACATTCCACTCACTTTCCTTTGCTGTCTGCCTAAAGGTTCCAATGTTCTTTTAAATAATGAATTTTCTCTACGTTTTATACTGGGCTTTCTCCCAGGAAATTCTTATTTATTAGTTTTCTCAAGGGTCTCCGTCGAAAGTATTTTGATAGACTTATCTCCTCTAAATATTTGCATCTGTGCTTATCTAGTACAGCAGCATAAGATACACCCAAAATGCTCTTAGCCTGCTATTTCAAAATGTGTGAGATAACTTCTTATTTGCAGTAATAGAATTTTCTATGCTTTGCCTCAGGTGGTCAGTCCCATTTTCTGGTTGTTTTGACAGAGAGATAACAGGCAACCCATGTCAAGCTGCAAGGAATAGGATAAGGAAGACCTAGTGCCAGTCTCACAGATGAATTCAGTGGAAGAGATATAGCCACTTAGGTCCCTGGACCTGGTACTCAGTATGGGACTGTGGAGCCATTTCTATCACTACTTAAGTCCAAGCAGTTTTGATTTGTACTGGTCCCATGTAGACCTCTGAAACTCCTATGCAGCTAAGTGCATATGTTAGATTTCAATTTTATTGAACCTCAGCATTCTATGTGGCTGTATCTTTGATTCAGCATAGCATGAGTATTCTGTGGTGGGCTTGGCTGTGCATCACCACCCAGCTCCTACTTCCTAATGAGATGTTAATTCCATACCTATGCATCTAGCCCTTCAAAGAAGAAACAGTGTACGTGTCCTGTTCATTCACCATATTTCGTCTGAATCATCAATTCTCTATTAATTAGATTTTACATTTAAAATTTCAAAATGAGTTTGATTCCAGGAATCAATATCTATATTTGACATGATTCAATAAATTGCTTCTATAAAATGATTCTTCGTAGTACTGGTGACATTTCAGAAATCGCTTGATAATTTTTAATCTAAAACTAATTCCTCATATCTATTTTCCACTTAGTCTCATAATCATTACTCTTGTATGGATTTCCTTCATTTTCTCTAGAATATTGCAAACAGCATACTCTCACATTGGTGAGAACTCGTCTAGCCTCAGTGTCCCTTTCTCGTCACTCCCAAAGGCTTCATCCGGTTTCTGTCTCTCACTTGCATTCTTCTGAGAAACGCAGGCTAGAGTAGACTTTTCAATGTAGCTATATTTCTCTTAAAGAATAAAAATAGGCTTTTATGTGCTAAAAAGCTATGATGCTTTCATTTATAAATTTTATTTATGTATTTATTTATTTATATAAGGTACTAGTATGTTTGGGAAGATGTTTCAGTCAGTTAGTACTTGCCACACAAGCATGAAGACCTAACTTTAATCCTCAGCATCCACCTGACAGCAGCTGACAGCACATTCCTGCAGTCCTAGAACTGGGGAGGTGGGGACAAGAGGATTCCTGGGGCTTGCTGGCTAGCCAGTCTAGCTGATTACATGAGTCCTAGTTCAAGAAGAGACTCTGTTTCAAAAAATAAGGTGGAGCCTAATTGTGGAAAGACACCTAACATGGATCTCTGGCCTCATATGCATGTGCACCCACACACACAAATACATACTTGAAACCACAAGTCAGTATGAACATAGATACAAATATCCTTAGAAAAATATTACAAACTAAAATGCACAGAAAGGATCGTGTGCCATAATGAAAATTACACATTAATATGTGAGTTGTTGGTGAACCTCATATCTTCAAAGGAAGGGAAAAATATCAAAATCCTTTTAAGATAACAAAATGACATATATCAGCAGAATTGAAACTCCTAATTTTGATAAACAGCACTATAAAAAGAACTTGTAGCTAAAATCCACTTATGGTAAGAACTGAATGCTTTCCTTGATATCAGAAACAGCCAAGAGAGAGCTACCCACCACATCTGTTCATCATTAGTTTGGAGAGTCTAGCCAGGCACACAGGTAAGAATAAAGCAAAATGCATCCGTATTGCAAAAGAAGAGGTCAAATTATCCGTTTAGGAAGGATATGCTATCATAGTAGGAAATCCTAAAGAATCCAATAACAAGTCATAAGAACTATAAAATGAATCAAGCAAAGTTGAAGAATTCAAAAACCAATTCACAAAACCATTTGTCTTCTGCAATTACAATGAATGAAATCAATAACCCAGAGTAGAATTGAAAAGAATAAAATAGCTGGGCCTGATGGCATGCAGCTGTTATTTCAGCTACTTGGGAGGGTGAGGCAGGAGGATGGCAATCCTGGGCTAACCAGGGCAACTTAGCAAGATTCTTTCTCAAAATAAAATTTTAATTTGTAAAAATTGTATTCACTTACTTATTTTGGTGCATGCGTGCATGCATGTGTGTGTGTGTGTGCGTGCATGTGTGTCTACCTCAGGATGTGGGGTTTTGCATTCACTGTCTCCATTTTACCAAACCTGCTTTATTTATCTAAGGATTCATAAGCAACTCCTTCTTGAATCTTCACAATGAGGCTAGCAACCATTGTGAATTTCATCTCATTTTTTTCTGCTGAAGTTCACGATGTATAGAAACACACATGGGTGAGGATGGCCTATGATGCCCGGGCTGGGACTCCGTAGGTACTAGAACAGTCCCCAACACTGCCATCAAATGCATGAACCCCTGTGATGTGCACAACATGGCCAGGGAAAAGAGACCCAGAGAATATAAAAGTAACAGTGAGAGGTAGTGAGGTAGCAAAAGCCATATGATTAAAAGAATGAAAGTTAAACAAGCTGATAATAATCTACATGTTAATCAGTAAGGATCAGATTATTGAACAAAAGACCCATCATACATTTACTATATACTGTTAAACTAAAATATGTGAAGAATCTACAAAATAATGGAAATACATCCAAGATACATTAAAGGAAAAAGGAGAAAAGCATAACAGTAAGACCACAATTATGTAAAGAGATATATAACATATATATAAACCCATATTCATATTTGTTATCACAAATTCCTAACATTCTTATGAATATGAAAGGGCTAGAGAGATGACTCAGCTCTTAAGAACACTTGTGCTCTTGCAGAGAATCCAGGCTCTGTTCCTAGCACCCACATGGTAACTCACAACCATCCCTAACTCCAGTTCAAGAGAATCTGACTTCCTCCTCTGGCTTCCATGGGCACTGCATGCATGTGGTGCATATACACACATTCAGTCAAAACACTGATACACATAAAATAAAAGCAAATAAATCTTAGTAAGACTGGTGTGTAAATGAGGTAGTCTTTTGCTTTTGACCACATACTTCTTAAATGGCAGTTATGTATTATTTTATATGTTTTCCTAATAAATTTCATGCAAACATGAGAAATGTGTCCCTTAGCCTTGGTTGGGTGAAAATCTACACACTCTGGGGTGCTGTGTTTGCCTTATCTTTTCTTTTCTTCTAGAATCCTTGATCTCATTTTCTCGAAATGAGTTGAGAAAATGAGTCAAGGTATCAAGAAATATTATAAGCTCAGAACTGAATTATTTGTACAGCAGGCCAGGCAGTTTAGAGGGCACTTAATGTAAAGTCCTAATAATCATGTAGAAATTATTGTTAAAACCATTTTTCAGATAACACCAAAGCCCAAATTAAAAAATAGTAGAAGACAATTAAAACTACCTCCACAAAAGGGTTAGACAAGGTGAGAGATAAACAATGCCTAGCTAGTTTTAGAAAACCAGGGGGAACCATGTTAGGCCAACAACCTACTGACAAATTATACATACAACCAGATCAAAGAATGTAATATATGCCTAGACAAAGGTTTATCTAAGAGCATTTGGTCTCTTCCCAAGCTCTCTCTACATGGCATATGGTAATTAAAAGTACCAGACCAGTGGAACTAACCTTCTTGGATGTTTAACAGACATACTTTGAGGCCTATACTAATTTGGTCAGGGGGACATAAAGGGCAGTGTTTATTCCTTGCCCTCCTAGGTCAACCAAGTTCCAGGGGACTATGAGCATCTCTCAGAATATCCTGTAACTGTGCTGAGTCACTGTCCTCTTGAGCAAGGAGGCTGAGGAGACCCCAGGAGATGGACTTGAACCAGTGTCCAGTCTACAAAGAGGAGGGTCAACACAGAGGAATCACTTCCTCCATGCTTCTAAGCGAAGCCAGCCATGGTCGAGCAGGACCTTTGACTTATCTTTACATAGACAGAACTGGTAAAAGAAGGGAGCCAGGGGCTCCTCCCAAGCCCATGTTACCCCTGAGAAACAGGTCCTCAAACGACCTTAAGAGTAAAAATAAGTTGTTTTATCCTGGCCAACTGGAGGACCTTAAACACCCAAAAGGAAAGTATAACAAAAAATTAATGGGGTCAGTATAATTTTTAAGAGTCCATATGAATAGTTAAAGGCTACATAACGAGCAACAATGCCAGGCAGGTGATACCTTCCTTTGAGTTATTGGCCAAGGTGACACAAGAGACTCCCAGACAGTAACCCAGCATAGAACTGGGAAAACGAACAGCAGACCCCAATCTCATCTAAAGGAATATTGACAAATGACTGCTGCTAGATGAGGAACAGCTGACCTTCCTAAAACAAGGATCTCTAGATAGGCCGACTAGATTCAGCAGACGGACAAGCACTGGAGAATGGCTGGGGGTATCAACGCACAGAGGACAGTAACAGGTATGACAGAGTATATGGGCTCCAGTATGTGGGAGGGGGAGGCTATGGGAGGGTGCCATTTGGGAAGTGGGTATATAGATGAATAAGATTATGTGGGATGTTCTATATGATATACAAACAGAAAAATCAACAAATTAAAAAAAAGACATATTTGAGGAGGAACATAAAAAGTAACATAAAAAGTTACTTCATGTCAAATAGTAGAGGTGATAAATATTACCAGTGAAATCTACCTGATGACTTTATAGCCATACTCAGGTACTAAGGATCCGAGTGTAACTGACTGTGACTAGTAATCATCAAACACAGAGATGAAAGTCACATGTGCAAACATCTAAGTTTTAGTAGCATTAAAAATGTAGGAAACAGAGCCAGGCATGGTGGTGCATGCCTTTAATCCCAGCACTTGGGAGGCAGACGCAGGTGGATCTCTGTGAGTTCAAGGCCAGCCTGGTCTACATAGTGAGTTCCAGGCCAGCTGGGGCTACAGGGAGACCCTGTCTCAAAAAGACCAAAAAAAAAAAAAAAAAAGTAGGAAACAGCATATTTTAAAATGAAATGGAGATCTTCTTTAAAGGGTAAAAACTCATTCAATTTTATATGTTACGTGGTCTATAATGAGTTCAATATTGTATAACTGTATTAATTCAACTGTGAACCTAAAAATTTCCAGCTGCTTTTGAAAGAGATGTATCCTTGCTCTGGAGTGTGTTACTGAATATGTTAAAGCTGTAATGAAAACAAAAACAAAAACAAAAACAAAAACAAAAACAAAAAAAAACCTACACAAGACAGGGCATGGTGATGCATGTCTTTAATCCCAGTACTTAGCAGGCAGAGACAGGCAGAGCTCTATGAAACTGAGACCAGCCTGGTCTACATAGCAAGTCTCAGGTTAACTGGAGCTACTGGGAGACCCTGTCACAAAAGACCAAAAAAACCCAAAAAATAACTAGCTCTAAAATTTATTCTCTGTCTCGAGACCTCCATTCCAAACCAACAAATGCCCCCAACGCAATAAGTCTCTCCCCTGCAAATACTACTTTCTAGAACAAATTACCTAAGGACATATTGTAAATGCCCTGACATGCCTGATACCTGTTTCCACCGATGGCCTACTTACTCTCAGTTAAGCTACTCTAATTGTGGGAAAAATGAAATTAATTTCAAATGTTTGTATTGACGATTCAAGTCATTAATTTTATTTGTACTTATATATTGTATTATATGTTGGTTCATGAAATGGGACTTATCTGAAAAGATTATAATTAATTTCTGGAAACAAAATAGTAATTTTCTAAAGAATCTAAAGTACTCAAAGAAGTTAAAGAAAGAAGGGGAGGAAAAGAGGGTAAAAGATATTTAATGACTTGATTAGATTATCCTTAATATTCTTTAAGAGAAATTGAATGATCATGAAACAGATACTTAGCAAAAATTAGGTATAAAAGTTAAAACAACCCCAACAGAACTGAAGAATTTAATATATCGCAAGGTTTGGGCTACCATTTCTTAATTTAAACTTTGAGAGTTCCTTCTTTACATTAGCTACTAAGAGGTCTCAACTCCTGGGACTAGGGCTGTGTAGCTTCAGCCCATCAGTGACTTGATGTGGAATCTGGGATCCTGAAATATCAGGAAATCCACATCATGCTCACTGGGACAAGGACAGCAAACACAGAGCTGTGATGGGTTTCTGGAATACAGACATTTTATGGTAATTGGGGTATTGTGAAATAGACTACTAGCATGGTTGCATATATCTGGGTTGAAATATTTGTGATATTGTCTCACTAGCATCTAATATCATCTCATTATCTAATAATCTATCTATTATTAATATAGATAAGAAAGTGTAATTCAGTAACACACATGCACGTGTGCATGCACGCATGCATACTATTGCTTTGGTGGGTTGAGTATCTTGTTCTCCCGTAACTACTTACTTGCATATGCACCAGTAAAATGGTGCCCTCTGAGTCCAAGGCCAGATCTTCCTGGTGCCTTGTGAACACTGAGTTCTTTGCCCTTCCCTCTCTCTTCCTGACAGATAACATTGTTCCATGCTTTTCTTATGATCTTGTTCTCATTTTTTCCCAGGGAGGATCCAGAATCCTGACAAAATGTTTGAACGATTTATTAATGGGATTGGTAAAGCTAAAATCCCTTTCTGGGAAATAGGTTTGCCTCTCTCAGTCTACAGTCCAGCTTCCTAGAAGAAGACATTGAAAGTACAGCCATCTTCTAATACCCCGGGGCTCTTCTAAGAAGCTGTAAGTAAACATTCCTTCATAGACCACTTCCTTTTGGTTGATAGCTGTGTCTTAGTTGGGCTTCTTGTGGTCTTTTCCCTTGGCAACTGGTTTGAGATTAAAATATGTGTGCTTGTGATCAAAACCTTGAGAAGCTATTCTGATACCCTCCTGTCTCATCTCCTCATCTCTTTTCCTTCAGACTTTTTATTAAATCCCAACTTGGTTCAAAATGAACAGATTTGTTAACAGTGAAGTAGAGTTAGAACTCTTTGCCGAATTTTCTTCCAGTATGTGCCTTTCAGGTCTGTTAACAAGGAGCTTCCTGACCAGGGCTGGTGAGTAGAATTCTTTTAAGAGGAGGATTTTCATGTGTATAAATGGAATGCAGGAAAATGGCATTATCAGTTTCATTAATTTCTAAGTGAAATTTAGCATTTCAGTCCTTTTAAAAATCTAGACAAAAGGAAAACAGAACATAATGAGAAAAACTTGTGACTTTTCCCCAAGTGAAACTTCAGGTATTTTTCCATGAACATGGCAATGCTGACTGTGGTACCTGCTTAAAACCGTTGTTCCAAAAGAGACGCCTAGATTCCTTCAGATGAATCAAGGAACCCTCAGGACCGAAGAAAGCATCAAAAATGTAGCTTCAGTGGGATGAGAATCTGAAGGAAAGATTCAGCCTTGAATGAGCTGTAGCTGTGAGCTGTGGCACATCCCTGCGGTGAACTACTCAGGAGACACATGCAGGGCATCTATTGGTTCATTATGAGGCCAATCTGACAGGGCGATGAGGTCCTGCTTCAAAAACAACCATAAGTTCTGTGTATTTTGCAGTGTGATGATCAGAAAATCAGATTGTGCAGCTGTATCTCAGAGGCTTATTTTGCAGAGAAGCCTGCCAAATTATGAGTTTTCTGTGTACACCAAGAAGAGATTAAAATAATAAACAAAATAAAATACTAACTTTGTACAGACTCTTAAGCTTACTTTCTAGGAAATCTACTTCAGTTTAACTACTTCCATTTAACTGGAGAGGGGCCTGGAGAGTGTCTTGTGGGACTGAACTTGGAGCCCATATGGTATGTCACTATTTAGTCACTTTGAACCTTCATCTGCCCTGAGCGTTTTCAGCTTTTATACCTCAGAAGGAGAATAAATTCATGAGTATCTAAATCTAAGAGGCCTGAAACATTAGGGCACATTCATACATTCTAGGTCGTACAATAAACATACTGACCCTAACCATTTGCTACCAGGGAAAGACTCAAATCTGAAACCATGTGGCCCCAGCCTTTACTAATGGGGTCATGGATCAGATTGAAAGCCTGGTTTATTCACCCAGAATTAATTCATGTCACATTCTGAGGATGAGAAGACACCATCAGGTCAAGGGTTTAGGGTTGAATTTTCATGCTTGACCTTGGCGTCAGAACTCCTAGGACCAGCAGGAAACACACAGAGATAAGTTTCCTAGAAATTTTTTATTTAGCTTCTGACTGATAGCTGCTGGCCAAAGCTTGCCAGCTTTTTGCTCTGCTGGGCATTTGCAGCTTGTGGGAAACAGCAATGCAGCCTGGAGCCTGGGGAAGCTGAGTGTGCTGAGGTCATCAGCTTGCTCCAGCATGCTGTAACTACGGGGCCAAGTCTGCTAAGAACCGAGGAAGCAGAAACGGAAAACAAAATGAAAAGCAGTTCTTCTTCCAAGAAGAACTTTGTTGGTTCTGTATTTAGAAGTTTTGCTTCATTCCTTTCCGTCCCCCCCCCCGCCTCTCTCCTTAATGTGGGTTCATATTTGGGGAAAGGTGCTACCTCATCCATTGGCTGGGCTTCTCTTGGCTCACTGTGATGAATGGCTCTAGACATCAGGACAAGAGCTCTCAGTCTTTTATTACAAAGTGGGTGGGTCCCAAATAATTTGTTACAAGTAAGGAATAAAGAATACAGCTCAAATTTTTCATATATCAATATATGGCTGGTTCAATGTCTTAATACTCATGTCATTTCTAAGATGCTTTTAAAAGTAGACCCTCCATTTGTATTGTTGAAATTGAAACACTTGCATTTGCTAGTGTGTCCTCAGCTCTCTCTTACGGAACTGCACATGAATGTATTCCTGGAGGGTTGGGAGCGTATCACACCTAGAGCCCTTCCCTGGGATAACACTAATTACATCTTCTCCCTTGACACTTGGGGGAAACTGTGGATAAATCTCTGGTGAAGTTTTTCTAGCCCATAGTTTCCACAGGGACCATGACTATGGTACACTCTTTTTAGCATTTTAACACCTGTCTTCTGCAGAGCATCAGAGGAAATGCCATTCTCTGTGAGCTAAGGTTGTAGGACACTGATGTGGAGGCAAGAATAACCATAACATTTTGAGGAAACTTACTTTGCAGTGGGAACCCTAAGCAATTTACTTATATTTAGGATTCCATTCAGTTCTGAAAATCAATTTGGGAAGAAGGTTCTCTTATCTTTCCTCCTTACTCTTTGGGCTAAGCAATTCATGTGATTTTAAACTTAGACTTGTCTTATTTCAAGGTCTCTAAAGCAAACTGGGTGAGTTTGATGTAGATGCAGCAACTGGTTGCAAGAGAGTAAATGTACTATCTCAAATGGTCTTCTCGTTGCTGTGACCCATTTTTAATTTCTTGTAATTAATTACAGTGCCAGGCATCAAATCTAGGGTGTCACATGTGTTAGTAAGTACACAGCCACTGAGCAACATCTTCATTACTTCATTGCTTTAGTTTATACTGGAAGATATAAGTCCCTAAACTCAATATAGCTCTTTAATAAATCATTTTCCAAATTTTCCTTATTTTAGTATATAAAAGAAATGCTCAAAGGGAAGGATCTGGTATTATCTACAAGAGAGCCTTGTGCCTGGATAATGCACGGAATGAAGGACATATCCCATCAGCTATGCACCTTTTCTGTCCCCTACACACACATACACACACACACACAGAGAGAGAGAGAGAGAGACAGACAGACAGACAGACACACAGACACATACAGACAGACACACACACACAAAAAAAAGAAACACACAAACACACACACACACAAACGTGAATCTTTCTAGAGCATCCTCTTGACAAGATAAAGTCAGCTATGCACCTTTTCTGTCCCCTACACACACATACACACACACACACACACACACACACACAGAGAGAGAGAGAGAGAGACAGACAGACAGACAGACAGACAGACACATATAGCCATGCATACAGATACAGACACACAAGACACAGAAATGCACGCACACACACACTTCGAAGTGTGATTCTTTCTAGAGCATCCTCTTGACAAGATAAGTGTATGCTCATCACAATGAGATATTCCCCATGGGTGGGAAATGAAGTCATGCAAACAACTGGTTACATGTTCAAGAGAACCGGTTACACATAGAGAAAATGACACAGCTTTTGGAGCCAAAAGCCTACACTTATAATATAATGTCATCTGACACCTGAAAAATCTTAGGTCAAATGGCTAGCCCTTTCTGGATTGCTGGAGGATATTATGGTCTTCATAGATACATGCTCTCAGAATAATTTACAAAGAACAGTGTGGAAGCAAGTTAGAATGACTAAGACACGTTTGCAAATGACCTTTACCACTTTCATTCTTACTCATGGATAGCAAGTAGGTCCAATTTCATGTTTGTTGGAAATGCCTTAGTCCATTTCTAAATTCAATGACAAGATTGTTGCAACTGATAAAAATGTCTAAAGATATGATAGGAAATTTTCTATGACGATGGTTACAGAAAGCAAGGTTAGATATCTTTTGTTGGGACTCAGAGTCTCTGAATGTTGAAATTGGCATCATGGAATTCCCTGACCTATACTCATCTCATTGGTAGGACATCTCCTTCCTGGAATTATTTCCCATTTATTCTTTTATTAACAATCTTTTTTTAGGAGCTGGAGAGATAGTTCTGTGGTTAAGAATACTTGCTGCTCTTGCACAGGACCTGGGTTCAGTTTCCAGCACCCATGGTGACTAACAACTGTCCATAACTTCAGTTCCAGGGAATCCGAGACTTTTATGGACCTAGCAGGCATCACATGTATATGATGCACTTGCATCCATGCAGGCAAAATACTCATACACACAAACAACAACAACAACAAATGTCCCTTTTAAAAATCTTCCCTCAGGATTTAGCTTAAGTGGCTAAAGAAACATCTCAACAGCTAAGAGCAAACTGCTCTGCCAGAAGACCTGAACTTGGTTCTCAGAGCGTGTGTCAGGAAGCTCACAATTACCTGTAACTTCAGCTCCAGGAGATTTAATATCCTCTTCAGGCACTTGCACATATGTACACATATTCTCATACACACATAATCATGTAAAATAAACAAATCTCAACAAAAAGAATTAGCTTAACTATCATCTCCAAATTGAGGTTTTAAAGAGTACAGGAAATTTGGCACATTGTGGAAGTGTTTCATGTTTTCTTATGCTAAAGATGATCATTCTCAAAAGGATTTTGATGCTACAGCAAAAGTATTGCAGAAATCTGTCAAACAAAAAGTCATGTAGTCTAGCTTTAATACGCTATGCTAAAAATAGAAATTGCCCTATGCCCAATGTTTTCATAGTGTCTGATGGTCGCATGCTTTGGTCTGTCAACACGAGTGATCAGTAAACAAAATAAAGCTCACAAGTTCAATATTATTAAACTGCTTTCTAAACAGTCCCTCTATTTACAATGCATTACTAAGCTGGTCAGGAGCCAGGCATTTATTATAGAACCAGTGTTTAAAAATGTCTGTAACAGCACCATCTGACAAAAGAGACTGCCTAAAATGTATTAGAAGAAAAATGTTTGACTTTGATGTGCAGTGGAAGCTAAATACTGAATCATGAATACTGAAGAATGTTTTAGAACATGGACACAGTGAATACCAAAAGCTACAATTTTACCCAACAAATCTTTTATTCAGAGTCTTGCCTCTTATTTGCTTTCAGTTCTTCATGATTATGAATTAATAGCCTTCACTTATAGCCTCACTCCCCAGGCAATTCACACTTCAGCAGGAGTTAACCTTCCTTTCTCTGACTGTTACTCAAAGTGAAAAGCTTGAATAAAACAAAGTCAGTTCCTATGCTTCTCTTGATCTCTCCATGATGAACAAACATTTAATCATGATAGGGAACCAATGGAAGACCGAAGTAAAGATATCACCAAAGGCACAACTTGATGAACCAATTAATTTTATTGGGGTTACTTATGGGGATATGGGTAAGCGGTTACTTACAGGAACAGAAATGACACAAAGACAGCTGGATCACAAAAAGTCCACTCCAGCATAGGTGACAGTTCATGAAAGCAGGAACACAATGGGAAGCTGAACAGGTTAGAGAGTGTCTTGCTGAGCAGCTCAGTTGGTCTGAGTCCCTTCAAGGCTGTGGTTGGTCTCTGCCCCTTCCAAGTGTGAAGTTTGCAAGTCTTCTAGGCAGAAGTTGCTCATCTGATTGCCTGTTAGTGATCCTTGCTACTACACTTAGGGAGGGAGGAACTCAGTGAACCTGGTCAGTTTTAGGGACTTTCTGAAGTTACTGAGCTGTTCACTTCCTGAGCTTAAGGAGCCCTGCTGTAGGATGGAATGTTTCACTTCCCTTTAGGAAATCCTGCATCTTTAAGGAGCTGCCTCCAAGATGGAAAGTTTTATTTCAGGAGAAACTGTATACAACATCTTGAAATAGATATGTTAAAAAAAAAAAAAAAAAAAACCTACAGGAACACATGGAAGCTATTTTGTCATTCTAAAGAGAGATCTTTGGTTAAGTTATTATTTGTGAATAGCCTTGGACTCTTGGGAAAAGGACCTCTCTTCTAAGACAGTAGGTAGTTAACCTTGGTAACAACACCCATGGTGGTGCTGGCATGAAACCCCCTCCCACAGCCTCTCATAGAGGCTACCTGCCATATCCTGAAAAGCATCCTTGCATGCTACCCTAATCCTCAATGTCTCTCTTTCAAATATCTAAGGCCTTCTTGGATGCTAACTCGGCATTGCTTGCACTGTTTGAAGATCAGGTAAACTGACTGGTTCCCTGTCTCTTTGTGTTCACAAATCTATCCCTCAGTAGCTGAAGTGATTATATATATATAATTGGTCAGATTTACAATTATCTATCTATCTATCATCTATCTATCTATCTATCTATCTATCTATCTATCTATCATCTATCTGTCGTGTGACCTTTTCTTTCTCTTGGGTGGCTTGGCTACACTCTAGGGGCTGATCCACATACACAGTCACTTTCACTCTCCTGTTTCCTGGTATATATGCAGCCCCACTGCAGGATTGTTGCCTCTTCTGGTGGATTATGACAAGGGGACATAGAAAGGTCAAAGTAGAGGGAATTAGGCTACTATTTTTGTTAGCAATCATTTCATCTATTAATTTAAAAATATGCATGCACTAAATGCAAAATTAATTATTACATGGATGCTGTTGAGCAGAGGCAAGATGGGAAACAGAAGAGTGGACAGTTACAAACAGATCTCCCCTTACTGGCTGTGTAGCTCTGGCTGGTTTACCATACCTGGCTGTGAGTATCACCTCTTAACTGTGATGATCACTATCATGGCCCACCTCCAGAGGTTGATGAAAGGGTTAGAAATACAGGCCTACTACAAATTAAACTCCAACCAGTGTGGGGTGTCATATTTTGTCTAAAATTGTTATATAAAATTCAACTATGGAAAAACCTTTGCAATGAAATAAAAATATGATGAAGCTTTGGGCTTCCCAATGCATGAGCCTAGAAGAGAAAAACCCAAGTGTTAGGTTGTTCTTGATATTCAGTTGTAGTTGCTTAGGAAAATGATCTTCCTTAATTAAAAAATATAAGGAAATGCAGAACTGTCAAATATATAATTCTGCTTCTTTTAGTCCATGGTTAAAAATTAAGAGTTAATGTAAACTGGAGCAGTAACAAAGCAATTCTTAGGCAGAGGGAGGTTCACGTTCCTTTTCTATCACTCTGTCACTCTGGCTCTGTCTTAACCCATGGATAACATTGCATAGATGACAAAAAAGGAAACCACAATGAGCATTGTCATGGTACTGCAGTGGGATGCTGGGTGTCTGTCTCTGAGCCATAAGATAATTTATTAGCATAGGTATACTTTCCTCTAAGAGGCAAATATAGTTAATCTATTGTTTATTGCATTAAAACCACCTACTTTTTTCTAATATGAATATGTGTGAGTATGTGTATATGAAAGGGAGAGAGGCTGAGAAAGAGCATGCACATACCTATATACATTGTGTGTAACTGGTTGGAAGTTATACTGGAAATTCTTGATCAGTTAGTCATCACAATTGAAGTTCAATGTCATCAATTACATCATTTTGCTGTTTTACCAAAATGACTTCTTAAAAGTGAAATGTGAGGAAGGAAAACAGATGGACCTAAAAGGTCTCTGTGGTTCACCTCATTGACCCATTAAATGCAATTCTAACATCTAAAACCAAACAGCATTTCAACAGAAACTTATCTGTAGAATTCTTCTGAAAACCTTTGTCACTCTCATGACTGGTGGGTGCCTGCACAGACACTAATGAACCCTGAGGTCCTTGACCCACCAGTGCCATTAGTTCATAGTATTCTTTTAGGGTTATACTTCTTCCTCCACATTGGGGAGAATGTTCATTTATACCTCATTGGTGGGTGAAAGGCAAAGAAAATGATGAGAAATTTGCTCCAGGGAAAATGGAGGGAGCGGAGGATAGTCTGTGTTTTGTTCCTGACACAAAATGTCAGTCCTTTGTAGATCAGACTCTGGAACAAGAACTCGAAAGGCTTGGGGAATCTTTGCATCCGTCCAAATTTCCTGGCAATTGCTGACCACCTAGAATAGCGATGGGTACAGGACACTGAAATGATAGAGTCCATTTCCTTTCATATACCAATCGAATTGTTTTGCCCTGCATTTCTAGAGTGTTCTTTACTGATATCTATTCCTGCAAGTTTATAATTTATTCTCCAACTATATCTTTTTGGGTAATCCTTTTCTTGTAAACATCCACATTCCCCTTCAGAACATACCATATTTTCCCCTCACATGCCAGATATTCCATTCCTGTATAAAACAGTGTTCAATAAGGTTTGTGGAGATTCTAAAGGTGAGCAATTATCTTATGTGAATCCTGGAGATATCTCCAACTCTTAGGGTCAAAGGCCCTAAAGAGACCAAAATGAATCAAAGTGAAGGATGTGATGACTGTTCAACTCAAAGCCATCTAATATACATCAATCTGAGGAGAACTGTGCTTTCCAACATGACGATGTGGATAGGTCGAGTTGCTAATTACCCGTGGACATCACTGTTGATGGTGTGCTCTCCCTGCAGTGCTAAAATAATAGCCCTAGGATGTGTACACTCTCTTAGGGACAGTTTATGACTTGGTTTTGATTCCCAAAATATAGTCACAGATCAAGGAAACCTCAGATTTCAGTTGCAAGTAGATACTGGGGTTGTTTATGTTTGTCCAGTTTCCGTCTTCTGCTCTTTGCCAACTCCTCTGCTATGCAGTCTCCCTATACGCCTTGCTGCTGGGTGGAGGGGAGTACAAACAGTGCATGTAAATGAGTTGCAAGGCATACATATACATTATCTCTACTATAATAATGCCTGTGATTAAATTTAGTTCTTACTTGGAAAATCCAAAATAAGTTCCATATCAAGATTTTAATTGTGTCTACAAAGGCCCTTCCTTTTAAGTTGAAAACCAGAGGCTCCAGGCACCAGTACCTGGCAGTTTTGGGTGTCATTCGTCTGTCTACTGTGTGCCTGCCCCATCAGTTTCATAATTACACTTACATTTTTTGCTTCTATAGACTATATCTTACGAAGAATATGGATTCAGTTAAATATGATCCCTTTATTGAGGCTGAAAATCTCTTCTTCCTGGTGATTATAATTGTATCCAATTTAGGGGAGGGAGTGTACATGGATTTGATCAAAATACCTTATATGCTTATATGCCTGTACGAAATTCTCAATAAATTATTTTTTAAAAATTACATCCAATTTAAACAAGAATAAGGTTGGATTTATATTTTCCTTTGAACTATTTTCTTTTTAAAATATCTGTCATTTGTTTTATTTCCACTGTTTAAATCTTGACTTTTTTCTTTTTTGATTTTTTGAGACTTAGCTAACTGTAACTCCAGCTGCCCAGGAACTCACTATGTGGACCAGTCCAGCCTCCATCTCACAGAAACCCTTTTCC
Source organism: Nannospalax galili (assembly GCF_000622305.1). NCBI lineage: Eukaryota > Metazoa > Chordata > Mammalia > Rodentia > Spalacidae > Nannospalax > Nannospalax galili. The sequence continues at coordinate 1,294,965 of NW_008345972.1, forward strand.
CTCTGCCTTCTGAATGCTGGGATGTAAAGTATATACCACCACACCCAGCTCAGTCTACAACTTCTTTATGTACATTATTGAAACAATTTGCTCTATTAATTTTTGAATTTATGTTTCCATATTTAAACAAATATTTTTTAGAGACATCTCAAGAAATCACAATACAAATTTTAATTTCTCATAATTAAGTTTATAATACTAATAATTCTGGCAAAATATAGAAACTTTGATATAATTCCTTTCTTTCCTTACTTTGTGGTATTACCATGTAGCCTCTTTGTTTTTTTTTTTGTTTTTTTTTTTTTTTTTTTTTGAGACAGGGTCCCCCCGTAGCCCCAGCTGTCCTGGAACCCCCTATGTAGACCAGGCTGGCCTTGAACTCACAGAGATCCGCCTGCCTCTGCCTCCCAAGTGCTGGGACTACAGGCGTGTGCTACTACGTGATTTTTAAACAATATGTTCTGATCATATTTAGATCCCTTCCCATCTATACACCTTCACTTACTACCACCCACCCAGTTTAATATCCACTGTCATTCTTTATGAGCTGTCGTCTTCACAGGACAAATAGGAAATATAAGGGAGATGTGTTGGGAACCACCACGTCTGCATCTTTTGAGTCCTCGATAGTGAAACTAATTTCTCTAATCCCTCCAAAGATGTGGTATTGTTTTTGATACATTATTTTCCCTGGTAGAAGCAACTTCAAAGGCCTCCATTTGGCCTTTCCAGCCATAATAATAAGCTTTACTTCATAGGTCAGGGAACCAACGTGAGGATTCTGCTAAATTCTAAGTATATCTATCCCAATGATACATTCTGGGGCTAGGGAAATAGCCACAGGAAGAATTCAGGAATCACTGGACAGTGTGAGTTGAACTTTAGCCCAAACTCCATCTATCATCTAACCTCCATAGAAAAAACATTCTTTAACTAGAGAGCCACAATGCTTTATGGGATTACCTAGATTCAGTGTCACTTCAGAACCAGTGTCTGGTAGTTTTCAGAAAGTCTGATTGTTTCCTTTTCTCCATTGTGCAATTGCCCTAGTAAAAGGCTATAGGTTCCTCTAAGGAAAGATGGGAGAAAGGATAATGGTAAACCCTTTGGTATTGTAACACAATCCTTCCTCAAGGGGACTTGGCCTTATCTTCAAGTGGGGGATCTATAAATTGTCTCATGTATAGATCTCAGTTGACACACTATGATTCCCTGTGACTATGATCCTAAATTATAGAATTTCTTTCATTTTCTAGAGTTTTTTTCTTATATGGATTGTACAAAAACCTAACAATGCTTTCTATGCATTTTGCCCCTTGAAATACTATGAATGGTTAGCCAGTACCAAAGGTCCACAGAGATAAGAATTATAGACATCTACACCAGCTTTTTCTTAGTTCTATTTGCTTAGATTATATTTTTCTATCCTTTTACCCTAAAGTGGTATTGATCATTGTTTTCCAGGTGTGTTTCCTGGAGGCATCAAATTGATAGATCCTTTTTCCTACTCTAATCAGTGAGTCTTCGTCTTTTTACTGGGGAGTTGAGATCATTAACACTGAGAGTTATTATTGACCGATGTGTATTAATTCTTGTTATGTTGGTGTTGTAGTGCTGTTTTCTTAGATTTCTTTTGTTTAACTGTTGGGTTAATTTATTATTTGTGCCCCCTTGAAAATGTGTAAGTTCCTCTTCATATGAAAATCTTCTACTGAGTATTCTCTGTATTGTTGGGTTTGTGAACATAAATTCCTTAAATCTGCTTTTATCATGGAAAGTTTATCTTACTCCTTCAAATACAACTAATAGGTTTTCTGGTATAGTAGCTTGGGTTAGAGTCTTTGTTCTTTCATGACTTGTATGACATTGGTCCAAGCCCTTCAGGCTTTCATAGTCTCCACTGAAAAGTCAGCTGCTTCTCTGGTGAACCTATCTTTATATGCGACTTGATGTGTCTTTCTCACTTTGAATGTATCTCTTTTAAAATCCCATCTTTGTTCTGTACAGTTAGGGTTTTGACTACTATATGATATGAGGAATTTCTTGTTCTGTTTGCTTGGTGTTCTATATGCCTATTTATTTATTTATTTATTTATTTATTTATTTATTATTGAGACAGGGTCTTCATATACCCCAGATGGCCTGGAACTCACTATTTAGATCAGGCTGGCCTTGATCTCACAGAGATCTACCTGCCTCTGCTTCCATTCAGAGCACTGGGATTTAAGGTGTCTGCCACCACCCCCAGTTTCTGTGTACCTCTTGTACTTTGATAGGTATCTCTTTCTCTAGATTTGAGAAATTTTCAATGATTTTATTAAAAGTATTTTCTATGCCTTTGACCTGGGATTTTTTTTCTCCTTCAAGCCTATAATTCATAGGTTTTGTCTTTTTACAATGTTCCAGATGTCTTGCATATTCCGTTCCTGGGTTAATTTAGATGAGCTCTATTTATTATTTATTTATTTATTTTTATTTGTTTGTTTGTTGGAGTGGGAGACCTATTTTTTTCCAAGCTTCTCTTTAAGATATGATATTCTGTTTCATTTCCTCCACTTCCTTTTTTGCTTCTTTCCTCTAAGTTTTTTTTTTGATAGAGTTTTTCTTTTTTTTTTTTTTTGCCCAAGCTCAGAGGAAAGAAAGGCGGCAGAGATGGGAGGGTGAATGAGCCTGGGGAATTCAAGGTGTGGAGGGCGTGATGGACTTACCCAGGAGAGAGGCCTACCTCTACGGGGGCTTTTTGCTACTCTAACATTCCCTCCCTCTGAAGAGGTAACCCTAAAATCTTTTAAGGCTTACATAAGAGCTCCCAAATACTTTCTACATTTTTGACCTTTGGAACAGAGTATGTTGCTAAGAGGCCCAAGGTCATTTTGATTTTTAGCCAAGGAACTGGCTAGTTTTCTTTCAGGTCTTTTTACCCTAACTGCCTAGCTAATTCCTACCTCCTATTCTTACCACACCATCCTCTGAAGAGGTTACCCAACTTGTGGATAGGGAACTGGGATGCAGACTGCTCTGGCTTCTTCTATGGTGAACAGGGATGCAGGGTGAGGCAATTGGGGTACCGCTTCAGTGGTTCTATCTAAAAGACTCTGAAATTACATAACTCTTATCTGTAAGGGGAAAAGAAAGTCCTAGAATGGTGAATAGGAGATGTGAAGAAGTAAAGGAAGAATACTTAGCATTACAAGTTCTAGACAGGGAACTAGAAAAAAGAACAAAGCAAATTTCAAATGTTCATATGAGAGTCCACTGGAATTTCTTGACGAGAGCTTCCACAAGCATCCCTCTGTTGGGTTTATCTTCATTTTTCTTTTGTCTTCCAATGTTGGACTCAAGAGTGATGGGTTCAGGATTTGCTTTCAGGCACTTGGATAAATGTTGGAGTTGTTGGAATCAGTGTCAGTTCCCTCTCAAAGACTTCGAGATAGGAGGAGAAAACAAATTTAACCATCATTTTAGAACAATAGCTGGTTGTCTCCCTTAGCTATAGGTGGGTACTACAGTATTGCAGACCAAGATTTAAAGTCTTACATCTGAGCAGCACTTTGTGATTAGAAACAAAATCATCAATGAGAAATAATTGTATAAATAACTTTATATGAACTTAAGTCTAATGTCTGGGAAGTGTAGTCCCTTGAACTCTTAAATACTGATGACTTTAATCTTTGGTTATACTTTCCTTTTAGGTGTTTAAGACCATAGAGTTCGCCCATGGACTTAAGCCTAATGTTTGGGAAGTGTAATCCCTGAACTCTTAAAGAAGTGTACTGATGACTTTACTCTAGTACAGAGTTTTTCATTTCAAGTTTTATTTCACCTTGGCTTTTCTTCAGAGATTCTCTTTATTGAATTTTAATTCCATGTTTTGAATTGTTTAAGTTACTTCATTAAACTATTTATGTTTTCAAGGTCTTCATTCAGTCTTTTAATTCATCCTCTTTGAGCCTTTTGAACATATCTGTAATTACTATTCTGAAATAATTCTCTTGTGCATCTGTTAGGTCACCATTGTCAGGAAACATTACCATCGTAGTACAAATTCTGTTGTAGACATATTATCTCCATTATTCACGTTGTTTGTATTTTTTCAATGAGCACTAGGCATCTGGACTCCTATGGCTGGTGGTGTTCCTGGGTATGGGTAAGTGGATCTCATCTTTGTTGAATGGTTATCTTCTTTTTTGTTGTTTCCACAACTTTTCAGGTTATTTCCCAGCTGAGTAGTGCTTGTTGTCCAGTTTGGGGCCCCTTTATGCTGATGTGAAAATTAGGTATAAGAAGTTGAGTTTCTAGGGTTGATTCCTCATGGTTCTAGAGAAGTGAGATGGGCTGGGTGGTTGTTAAGTGAACAGGGTGACTGATTGATTAGGCTGGGAGACCTCAGAGGTCTTGGGGCACCTAATAATCCACTCAGGTCTGAGATCTGAGATGGTGGAGTGGAGGGAAATGTGGGGAAAGTTATCTCATCAAAGCAGGTCTGGGAATGCTTACAGACACAGGGGTGTGCTAGGGTCCTAATAGAGCTGAGATGGCAGGGTTCAGAGAGGCATAGGGCAGGCAACTCACCACTGCAGATTTGGGAATGCCTCCATGGGTGTGCAAGGGTCCTGGAAGAACCGAGATAGTGATAACAAAATGCAGGGATGTGTGTGGAAGGAAATTCACCATGGCAGGTTCTGAAAGCTCCCAGGTCTTAGGGTCCACCATGATCCTAACAGAACAAAGATGAAGGGAACAAGAAGGTGTGAGAAAAGGAACACACCAAGGCAGATCTAGGAAAGCTCCCGATGATACCTAAGGGTCTTGGCAGAGCTGAGATAGGGGAGCACAGGGAGTATAGGAAAAGAAACTCACCATGGTAGGTCTAGGGGGTCCACAAGGGTCCTAATAGAGCAGAGATTATGGGTACAAGGAGGTGTGGGAAAAGCACTGTGCATTTTCTTAAATTTTTCTTTTCTTTTTTATGTGTATGAGTGAGTGATTTGTTTGCATGTGTGTAAGTGCACCACATGTATGCAATGCCTGTGGAGGCCAGAAGAGAGTGTCGGATCCCCTGGAACTGGAGTTACAGACCTTTATTAGCCACTGTGTAAGTGTTAGGAACTGAACCCAGGTCCTCTGTAAGGGCAGCAAGTGGTCTTAATCACTGAGCCATCTCTCCAACCTTTTACAGTGTATTTGAAATAGAATATCTGTCTAGATTAGTCTTTGTCTCACATTCTTAGCGCAGATTTTTAGTTTTGAGAATTTCATACATGTATACAGTGTATTTCAGTCATACCCACTCACTAGTCACTCCCTCCAGCTTCCCCTGACCCCTCCCACATATATTTTCCATCTCCCTCCCAACTTGACATCTTTTTTTTAAAACCCACAATGTCCAATTAGTGTTGTTCCTCTCTCTCTCTCTCTCTCTCTCTCTCTCTCTCTCTCTCTCTCTTTCATAATTTGCTGGGGCATGGGCAACCTGCCAATGGACATTCCTTCCTCAATACCCATCAACTGTCATTAGCTCCTCAGTTAGGGGTGGGCATCATCAGGAGCCTCTCCCACATTCATTACGGAATTTTAAATTCTCTGGCTCTTATGGAGTTCTTGTCTGGTATGGGTCTTTAGAAGTTTTTCTTATGCTAATGGTGACATTTGGGCACTTAAACAGCTCCAGGTTCTTTATGGTCATCAGAAAGATCATCATATCATTGGATACCTTAAGCTTTGGAGGATCCTGACCTTTGGAATAGAAATGGGCCTGGAGCCAGAGTGTAACCACAGGCCAATAATTTCAACAGCCACACTTACTAGTTAGTCCTCAGTGAAATCTTTGGACCCTGAAACATGGGCACTTCCTGGCTAATGAACATGTCAGTATGTATAGATCCAAGAGAGGGCATGTACAGTGGTTAATATTAAGTTGACAGGATATAGAATCATCTAGAAAACAAACCTTTGGTCATATCTGTGAGAGGTTTTATAGATTGGCCTAACTGAGATGGGAAGACCTACCATCCCTGAACAGAAGAGAGCAAGCCAAGCACCAGTTCGTGTCCCTCTCTGCTCCCTAGCTGCAGGTGCAATGTGATCAGTCACCTCGCCTTTCTGCCATGAGTTTATGCATGCTTAAACTGTGAGCCATAATAAATCCTTCCTTCCTGGGGTGGCTTTTATTAGGTGTTTTGTCACAGCAAGGGGAAAAGTCACTAGTACAGCATGGGAGCTCCATGCCTTGTTCTCCCCAGTCCCACCTCCCTAGACCTTACCCACAAAGTCTCTTCTATTGTGCTATTCCTGAGTTGCAGTCATCAGGATCAAATGACAGGTCCTGGAGACACAACTCCACAGTTAAGAGCACTGGACATTCTTTCACAGGACCAGTTTGGTTTCCAGTACCTATATGGTGAATAACAACCATCCTTAACTCCAGTTCCAGGGAATCCAACAACCTCTTCTGGACACTGTGGGCATTGTATGCATGGATGCGCTTACAAACATGTAGGCAAAATGTTCATATACACAGAGTAAAAATAATAAAGTATTTTTTCAAAAATCAAATCACAAAAGTACAGCACTTTTCTGTTTTCTTTGGGTCTTCCTTACATATTATCAGGCATGAAAGGGTTTTTAACCAAAAATTCTGAAAATCCTTTATTAGCAAGTATTTATATTGTTGCTATGAATTAAAAATTGTCTTCGATTGCTTTCCAAAACAAGGCTGAAAGTTGCTTCCATTCTTTCTAAATTTATAGTTGAATATGAGGAAACAATGTTCACTGACCTCCTCAGTCATCATCTACTGCTTTCTTTTTTACTTTAATTGTTCTTCTTTCCCTGTGGTATTGGTGTTTTATCTTAGAGCATTTCCCAAGTTTGCTATGTCTTATATTATTTATTATTTCTGACTTTTTTGTTTTCATTCCAAATTTCCTATATTTTGCTGTTCCTTCTTTCAAGTCCTTTATTCCAATTTTATAACATCTATTTTTTTCTAATGATGTGTGCTTGTTTTTATGTCTTAGATAATTTCATAAAACATATCACTCTAAGATACCATGATAGTTTGTGCAACTTTATTCTGCCCTGCTTTTTTCTCCCCTAATAATAGTGCAAGTTTCAAGCCCATTTCTTTCTGCACTCATGTGAGATGTGTTTTCCAGTCCTCTGGCCATTCATTCACTTCCTACTTGTGACTTAAACCTTCCTCAGAGCAGCCTGTTCACTGTTCTCTTCATTTATTTCTCTTCCTATATATCACACTTTACATTCCTATCTATTCATCCTGTTTAATTAATTCCATGGTAATTTTCTTCACCATATGTTGCAATGTAAATCAATGATTATATATACATATAAATTGAATCCTGAAATCCTTAGGAGACAAACAAGTTTGCTTTATGTACTATTGTAACCATAGCACCAAAACTTTGATTACTAGGTTTTAAAATAAAGATTGGTTAAATGAATGAATAAATGTTTTATACATAGTTTTCATTCATTTCAAAGTTGTCAACCTGTTTTCATAACATTTTTGTGACTGTCCCATAGTACACACTGAAGTCTGCTCCATCAGTCATGAGAGATTTGTCAACATTATTGGGATAGAGGTTGAAATAATGCCTGTTATCCCTGGGTAGATTTTATTGTGGAGAGGTGTGCCTAAGTTTTGATGCTGCTCTCAAAGCACAGATTTTGTGACTGACTGTAAGTCTCTCAATTTCAAACTAGTGGCTCAGGCAATGAACTTTGCTGGGCACTGTGGTTGGAGGTTCTAGAGATCAGGGTCTCTATCTGTTGCAAAAAGAAGCTTCTTTAATGAGTGGTAAGAGCTACACTTAACTGTGAATAAAAAGATAATATTCGGAACACAATAAGAAATCACATTGGTTTAGGAATGTGGCAGTAGTAGGGTCTCCTCTAGGGCCTATGACCTTTCCAACCATGGGTACTTAGCTATGTTTACAGTAGCACTAATTTCCTTTTATTGCTGGATGTAAGCAGTGCCTGGAAAATAGCCTGGAACCAGACCAAGTGCCTGGTAAGCATCACACAAGCTATTATTTTAAAACGATACACCAGAAGGAACAGCTCTAAAATATTGCAGGGTGTTTTAGCAATGACTAAAATATTAAATATATTTAATGACATATTAAGTATTAGGAAAAATAGCATCAAATATCCACTGGCACTTGAGACATAGCAAAAGTTATCAAGTTCAACAAACAAGAAGCAAGGTGGCAGAAACAAAAACCACAGGACGGTTGTCTTGCACACAGGAGAAAGATGTTTTCAAACTGACCCTAAATTACATTTTTCACAGATACACATGTATTTTAATCAATTTTGGATTTACACGTGTATTCAGAACCTTGTTTCCTTGCTACTTATTTTTGTCGTCTTCATGTTAAGACTAATTTCCTTCTAACTGCCCTGGATCATCTTGCCGCTTCCTACCAACATTGAACTTGCTTTGTCCTTGCTTTAAAAAGAAAATATTTATTTTTCACTTATTCTTGAATGGTGCTTTAGTTAGGTCACCAGCTGTTTTCTCTCAGCGCTGTGAAGGAATCATTCTGTTGTTTTCTGAAATTTACTTTTGCTTGAAGAGAAATCTTCTGTTATTCCAAAAATCATTTTAAGGGTATAAAAGGGATTATCTTTCAATGGCCTTACCTTACTTATCCTCAAGTTCTGAACTACATACACACATAGCTCTTTGCTCATGAACATATACATGTACCCAAGGCACAGAGAAATAGAAACACACAGAAGACACGTATACACATGCCCATGTGTGTCAACATGCATACACTTTTATTTAGCGTTATTGCCTGTCCTGATCATATTTTCCTAATACACTTGGACTTTGTGCTTGGTGTTCATTTGAAGTCCACCCAACATACCATGTGTTTTTATATGTGTACATAGAGAACTTGCAATAGGGAAAACCATCAGAAAATTTCGGTATTTTTTTTCCTGTTTTTCCTGTTTTCTATTGTCATTGCCTTTTGTGTGTACGTTAAACCTGTTCTATAATAACTGTCATTGTGGAGCAGCACTTCTCCACTTTTCCAATTCAGATATTTCATAGGATGCATTGCTGTGGGGTGCTTTAGCTATTGCAGCACTATGGAGCAGGTTGTCATCCTGTACACAGCTGAGGACACTGAAGCAGGGGCAACCACAACTGTTCCTGAGGCCATGCAGCTATTGAGGCATTGTGCTGCTTTGAATGAGAAATGTCCCCAGGGGCTCATGTATTTAAACACTTGATCCCCAGTTAGTGGTGCTGTTTGGGGAGGTTATGAAACTTTTCGGGTAGTGAAATGCTTGCTGGAGGAAGTGTGGCTTGTCGGCGTGGGGGGCTGAGAATTTATAGCCTTACCCCACTTCCAGTTAGCTTTCTGCTTGATTTCTGTGGTTGAGAAATGATTGCTCAGCTTCCTGCTCTGACCACCTCCTCCCATGCCTCCCATGCCATTTTGGACTTTCTGTAACCATAAGCCCAAATAGACTTGTTTCCCTAAGTTGCTTCTGGTCATGACATTTTGTCACAGCAACAAAATTAACTGATACAGCATCCTACAGGGCAAGATCTCGATAACTTGTCGCAGTGCCCATATTCTTGAACATCTAGCAACTATCTTTTCTACTGTGTTTCTCAACATCTTTTATCTCATTGTGCTCCACATCAAATGGCTTCGTGCTTTTATCTTCTAGATTGAACAGTCTTCTCCATTTGTGTCTTTATTTGATCATTGGCCCATCTGTTGAGGTTTCTACAAATATATTTATATTTCACTTCTAAAAGCTGTATTTAAACATCTGTTGTCATCTTGTTACTTTTAGATTGTATTTGTTTCTATCCCATGCACATCCTCTGATTCCTCTTGACATATTCCATTTTTGGAAGACCTATTTGTTTGTGTGACCCTGAGTGTTCATTTCTGTATTTCTCCATTTCTTCATGCATTTTTACAATTCTGTATCATGCACATGCATGTGGGAAGTCTCTGTGCCCTGGGCTGTTTAAATGACCTGTGGAACAGATCTGCTTGTGCCTTTTAATAGGCACTAGCAGTTTTTAAAATCCTGCATGAAATTGCATGTTAATTCATTGCTGTAACGGTCTATCTCCTTAAAGGGGAGTCTGTAAATTTGCTCTCCGGTCCAGTTGGTGACAAAGGCCTTGCATCTCAACGTCTCAGGTTTGCGTCCTTGTTTTTCACTTACAAACTGCAAGGAAAGCATAGAACTTCTTGCATTCTAATGGCCTTTCAGCCAAGGTATTCTATCCTTTACATCTTTTCACTGATGTAAAGTAAAGGTTAAGTAGTCTTGGGCATGGGAAATGTGCTTGTAGATGTTAGCAGTATTCTGATCTCAAATGAGAGGTGAAACTCAGACAGGCCTGTACCAGGTTGTACAGAGCTGTGGCTTGCTCAGCCTCTGGCTTTCAGCTGCTTTTCTCTCAGTCTCTTCAAACTAAGAATTCCCATTTATCTATCTTGGACTCATCTGTAAATTAACCTCTGCTTTGAGTTTTTTTTTCCTATGTGCCTTAATGAGAGGCTATTCATATTTCCTTAGACCATTGCTCTAAGTTGTAAGATACACATAATTTGTTCATTTTTCAATTTTAAATGTTGAATTATCCTTTACTGAAAATTTATAATCAATGAGTAGTAACACTATAATTTTTCTTGCAGTTGGTATTGTTTGCAATCACTATATTATTTGAAAATCTTAATAGATTTTTTGGACATTATTTATTTAAAGAAAAATTGGGCAGAAAGTTCAGAGATCCCACAAATATTTTAGATTTATGCATTAGCAGAGATTCCCAGAGAAACAGAACCAATGGATGTGTGTGTGTGTGTGTGTGTGTGTGTGTGTGTGTGTCTGGGGCGGGGGAGGGTTTATGATGAGAAATTGGGTCACATGACTGTGGAGGTTGAAGTACACTAAAATGTACAGCTACCAAGTAGATGCAGCAAAATGGATGATTCAAGTTCTGTTCTGAAGATCCAAGCAGCAGCAGTGTTTAATCAAAGTTCTAAGGCAGGATAAGGGCCAGCACCAGCTCAGGAGTCAGGCAGGAGGATTTTCTGTTCCTCAACTTTTCTCTTCTTTCAATCAGTGGAACAAATGAGAGAGTCAATCTGCTTTATCTAGGCATCAACACGTTTGCACCTAGAAATACTTTCAGTGGCACAGACTGAATAGTGTTGAACCAAGTGCCTGGGCAGTCAATGTCTTACTCAAATTGACATAAAATTAATCATCACGATCACTTTTCTAAAATTAATAAGTCAGTATTTCTATATTATTATTAGCGAAAATCCATAATTTATGTAGTATTCAATCTTTCTGTTATAAAGTACATAAAGTTATGATAAATGTTTAGTAGCATGAATCAACCACTGTGATATTATAGAAAGTAATTTCTCCACTCATTCATCCCTCCTTAACCTGTGCACTGACAAACACTTTTCTTTTATTGCACTCAAAGTTTTGCCTTTCCAAAATGTTTAGGTCTTCTATTTTGTTCCACTGAGCAACATATCCATTTTTCTGCCAGTGCCATGCTGTTTTTATTACTTTAGCTATGTAATATAGTTTGAAAACTGGGGTGGTAATCCCTCCAGAATTGCTCTTTTTGCTTAGGATTGCTTTGGCTATCTGGGGTCTTTTGTGATTCCATATGCATTTTAGAATTGTTATCTGTAATTTTGTGAAAATGTTATGAAGTTTCCATTATGATTACATTGAATCTGTAAATTGCTTTTGGTAGGATGGTCATTTTATAGTATTAATTTTACCAGTCTATGAACCTAGGAGGCCTTTCCATCTTCTAGTGTCTTCTTCAATTTCTTTCCTCAATGATTTAAAGTTTTCATTCTAGAGATCTTTAACATCTTTGGTTAGGTTTGTTCTAGACATCTTTTTGAGGTTATTGTGAATGGCAGTATTTCCAATGCAGTTTTCTTTTATTGTGTCTTTACCTGGTCTTGGTGTTAGAGTATTAAGAACTTCATAAAAGGAGTTTGGGAGTTCTCTCTGTTTCTATCTTTTTGAGTAATTGAGTCATTTTTGGCTATGGTTCTTCTTTGAAGGCATGGTAAAATTCTGCTGTGCTCTGGACCTGGACATTTTTTAGTTGGGAGGTTTGTATTACTGTTTTGCCTTCCTTATTTTCTATGGGTCTGTTTAAGGTGTTGATTGTTTCTTAACTTGGATGGTTCCACTGAATCTAGAAATTTTTCCATTTCTTTTAGACTTTCCAAATTAAAGGAGTATAGATTTTAAAGTTTTTCCTTTTAAATTTTCTAGATTATTTTGCTGTCTGTTGTGATGTTTCCTGTTTCATCTCTGATTTTGCTGATTTGTGTTTATTCTTTATTTCTTTTGGTTAGCTGGGTTAAGGGTCTATCTATATATCTTGTGTATCTTTTCAAAGAACCAGCTCTTAGACTCATTCGTATTGTTTTCTTGTTTCCATTTCACTGATTTCTCCTCTGATTTTTATTATTTTTTCTCATCTGCTGGTTTTGGATTTGGTTTGCTCTTGTTCTTCCAGATTTCTGAGTTGAACAGTTGTTCCACTAAGTGATTTATTTGTGCTCTTTCTGATTTTTTAGTGTAGGCACTTAGAGTAATAAATTTCCCTCTTAGGACTACTTTTAATGTGTCCCAGAGACTTTGTTGTGTTTTTTCATTTTCATTTAATTTCAGGATTATTTTTTATTAATTTCTTAATTTTTTAATTCTTTTAAATTCTTCTTTGACCCATTCATCATTCAGTGGTGTGCTGTTTCATCTCCATGAGTTTATGTAGTTACTCGAGCTTCTTTCACTGTTGATTATAAGCTGAGTTGCAGTATGATCCAATAAGATTCATGGGATTATTTCAATTTTTTATATTTGTTGATGCTTGCTTTGTGCCCCAGTATGTGGTCTATTTTAGAGAAAATTCCATGAGCTGTGGAGTAGAATGCATATTCTTTGGTGCTTGTATGGAATATTCTGTAGATGTCTGTTAGGTCTATTTGATGTATGATACCGTTTAATTCAGATGTTTCTTTGTTTATTCTTTATCCAGAAGACCTGTCTATTGGAGAAGATGTGGTATTCAAATTACCTACTATTACTGATTTGGGGTTAATCTGTGTCTTGAAGTCCAATGGCTCTCATTTTATGAATTTGGGTATGCCAGAGTTTTGTGCATAAAATATATGCATATATGCCTGCTTCTTTCTTAATGCCATTTGCTTGGAATATTTTCTCTATCCTTTTGTTCTAAGGTGATGAATATCCTTGAAGGTAAGGTGAGTTTCTTGTAGACCACAAGACAGATGAATTTTGTTTCTTATTCCATTCAACTTGCTTATATCTTTTGACTGGGGAGTGGAGACCATTAATGTTGAGAGTTATTATCAAAAGTTGTGTGTTGGTTACTGTTATTTTATTTTGCACTTATGTTCTTAGTCCTATTTTGTGTTTTCATAATTTGCTTTCCATAGTTACTTTCTTTCTTTAGTCTTCTCTATTGCTTCCAGTATTCTCTGTAGGGCTGGTTAGATGGAAATGAATTCTTTCAGCCTATTTATATTATGGAAGCCTTTTATTTCTCCTTCTGATATAATAGCCCCTTTCGTTGCTTAAAATAGTCTAGACTGGTATTTGTGGTCATTTAGAACTTGGAATACATTGCTTCCAGACTCTTTTGGCTTTTAAACTTCACATTGAAAAGTCAGCTGTAATTCTGATGGGTTTTCCTTTATATGTGACTTGTGGTTTTTCTCTTGCACCATTTAGTACCCTTTGTTTTGTCTAATTAGTGTTTTTACCATGATATGTTGTGAGGAGTTTTCTTTCTGGTTACATATATTTGGTGTTCTGTGTGCTTCTTGTATCTGTATGGATATGTTTTTCCTTAATTTCGTGAAGTTTTCTGCTATAATCCTGTTGAAGATCGGGTCAACGTAATTGACCGTAGAGTCTTCTTTTATGCCTAAATTTCACAGTGGTCTTCTCACAGTGTACTACAGCTCCTGCATTTTACATTCCTGTGAATTTTTTATTTTTTAATTTTCATATGCTTTGCTTGAGCAGGAGGATTCTCCTACTTTATCTTTAAGTCTTTAAATTCTTTTCTCATTAAGTTATTGGGTTTTTCGATTCTGTCTTCATCTGTGCTTGAACTTTCAAATGTTTACTTTCAGGAATTCACTTTACCACTCCTGAACTGACTTTGTCATTTCACTTAAAATGTATATTGTTATTTTCTTGAGATTCAGTCAGAAATTTACTCCTATCCTCTTTGAGTTCCTTGAACTATTTGTGTATTCCTTAAAGTTCTTGAATTCTTTGATCATACTTATGATTTTTTTTTAAGGTTCGTGTCCTAAGATTCCTCTGGGTAGTTCACATTGTAGATCACTTCTATAGGACTGGTGGGACTTCGTGGGAGCATATTATCTTGTATTTTCGTGTAATTTGTGTTTTTGCAATTTGCCTTGGGCATATGGACTTTTGTTGGTTGTGTGTCTGGCATGAAATTCTAGCCTGCCTTTGTTGGATAGAACAAAAGAAGTTTGATTCTGTTTCTATTGTCATGGCTTGGTTGCTTCATGATCAGGAATGAATAGTCTGTCTGAGCTTCAGTTTCTCACTTTTAATTTTAATGGGAGCAGCATGATTGATTCCAGGGTGGTCTGGTGTAGGAAGTGGGCAGTCACAACTAGTACTATGAGTGTTGTCTTATGTACCAGTTCTGAGTACCTCACCAGGCTGGTCTGGAGAGTGGTCAGAGTATTCTGGACCTAGTCCCTGAGGAAGAAGATGGTGATGAAGTGGGTGGGATTTTGACTATTATTTTGTTTATTTATTTTTATTATAATTTACTAGTTAAACATAGTCACAATATACATGTATAAGTAATCCAAGTCTATTCTCAGATAATAATATACAGCTTCCAGATGTTGTGAATTCCTCACAACTAAGCCATCCTAGTTTTCCCTTTCTCCCATATAATACTGACACTGCTGATTCTATTTATCCCCCATCTGAACTGTAATTAGCTATTGCGATATTGCTATTACTTTTAAAAAACTTTTTTTTAGTGCTTTGATGTTTTTCCTTTTCTAATAGCTGTCACTTCCCTAATGCAAGTTTTTGACTTGCACTATTTTCTTTCTCTCTAATGAATTTACTTTCAAATGCCCTTCAATCAAGTCTACTGTGAAAAATCTCAATTTCAATCTGGAAAAGTCTGTATTCACATTTGCAGAATAAGATCACTGAATACCAAATTCTCAAAGGTATCTTTTTCTGTCAAATTGTAAGCCTGTCACATGGCTACTGAGGAAAGAATGACATTATTCGTGTCCATGTTCATCTGTAGCCCCTCTTCCAGCCTGCTTTCTTCCAGGATATCCTTATTTTTGCTTTTCTGTGTTTTGTATATGCTTCTCTTACCTGCTTGGTATTTTCTTAGCTCTCTAAGTCTATAGTAGCTTTGTCTGTCATGAATTTTGAAAGGTTTTCACCCATATGACTTAACGTATTTCTTCTGTGTGTTTTTCTTTTTCTTCTCCCAATGTTACCATTATTTGTGTCATATAGCTCCTCTAATTTTCCAATATTTAGTTGATACTATGTTCTGGTTACATAAATTCTCTTTTCTTTGTTTTTCAGTTTCAGGAGTGTCTACTGGCATATTCAAAGTAACTAATTATTTCTTCAACTGTCCTGTCTACTGAGATCCCAATCAAGGGACTGGGGAAGTGCCACAGTCAATAAACTGCCTGTTACACAAACATTAGAACCCAAGTTTAGATCCCCCAATAACCACATAAAAACTGGACATGGCGACATGTGTCTGTAACTGTGACACTCGTGTACACTCGTGTAGGAGGGAGACAGGTAGATCTCTGGAGTTTACTAGCCAGCAAGCCTAACCAAGTCAATGAACTCTAGGTTTAACAAAAAATAAGGTGAAATGGTCAACAAAGATACCTAACATTCCAGCATTGACCTCTGACTTCAACATACAAGCACACACATGCTTATGTGCAGTGGCATGCACATGTGCACATAGTCACATGAACTCATCCTTAAACAAAAACACACACACATACACACACACACACAAACACACACACATGCACGAGAAACCATCAACAGTTTTCTTCTATCTGTTATAACTTTTTATGCCTAAGATTTCTTTTTAATATCTTTGTGGTTTTACCATCTCTTAGCTTACTTTGACCACCCGTTACTGTTTGTTGACCCCACTTTTTCGGTAATTCCTTAATACATTTACTCATAGTCATTTAAAAATCCCAGACTGTTAATTTTCTAATTTCTGCCATTTATGTGATAGGTAGAGAGCAGGCGGGAGCGAGCGGTTCGGATGGAGGAAGGCACCGAGGCACAGATGGAATTCTCAGCAGGATACAGCTTTCTTTCGCATGGGACATGTTTCCCTCCGGGAAGGGAAAAATGTCAGGGAAAGATGTCAGGGAAAGACAGGGAAGGCAGGGAAGGACAGGGAAGGGAAAGATGTCCGGGAAAGATGTCCGGGAAAGATATCTGCCCATGGGTTGTGAGCTGGGACTTTATATATGGGGGCTTTAGGGTGTGGAAGGGGGGAATATTTGGGGGAGAAATCAGGGAGGAGGAAGCAGGAAAAGCAGGTAGGATTAGGGTCTGGATGTGTTTACTTTTTCCCTCTTAAGATAAGAGAAAAGCTTGTTGTGATAAACAGCTTCTAAAATCTCTGGTTATCAGGTAGAATCTGCTTATCTTATCTTTGGAGATCAGAGGAAAGGCAGGCTGCTTCTCAGCAGAGTTTGTTTCCCTTGACTCCAAAGGTCAAGGTGAGGTCCCTGTTGGGGAGGGGGGAAACTGCTGCTGTTATTTGGAACCCTAACATTATGGATTTGTTCTTTTTATCATGTATGTATGTGCACCTGTGTTATGTAGTGCCCACGAAGGTCAGAAGAGGTTGTCAGATCCTCTGGAACTGGAGTTACAGATGGTTGTTAGCTGCCATGTGGGTGCTGGAATTTGATCCTGGGTCTTCTGAAAGAACAGAAAGGCTCTTAACCACTGAGCCCTCATCTCTCCAATCCCTTATCTTCTTGAATTTTAAAAGAAGTTTCATTTTATTTTTACTTATGTGTATGTGAATTCAGGTGCTGCACAGACCAGAAGAGGGCATCAGATCTTCTGACTTAAACTGTTTCATTTCATTTTTGGTCATTTTTAGGGACACTTATCAATTTCTTTGGGTTTCTAGTGAATTGGCCATATTTTTCAGTTTGTGTGCTTTTCAATTTGGGGTTGAATGTTGACATTTTACAAACTGCTGTTTGTTGTAGTCGTCCTTTTTTGTGATCTCTAAATTATTTCTGGAAAACCTGAATTTCTTGTTACAAATTATCACTGGCACCCCTCTTCTATTATCTTAATCTTTGACCTGTGGTTAACTGGTGGAGAGTTAATACAGTGCCTTGACTCAGGAAGAGAAGAATCGTCTGTTGATCTTTGCAGATCAGCTCAAGATGGGCCATAGAATGAATCCTGCTCTAGGCCCTGCTTAGCTCCACACTGGCTTCACTCCCTGCTTGCATGGAGAACCAGTTATGTGGAAATGCAAGCCTCAGATTCTCTGAGGTTTTGTTTTCCCTGAATGTAGATTCAGTCTTAAGCATGCAAATTACTCTTCTGATGTCCTAGTAGATACAACAGTCCTTCAAAGATTCCCCCAGAGAATCTCCTACTTCAGGTTCCTTCCTAAACCTTCAACAACTCCTGCTGCTTGTGTTATCCATTGGCTTTTATTCAGAGGCCTATAAGAATTATACAACTTCAAATGCTTTGATGATATGCCAGTGTATTGGTCAGGGTTCTCAGGAAAAAAGGAACTGACAAAAATGAATATATATGAAATTAAATACAGATATGCATTAAAATAATTTATTAAATCAGCTTACTTTGAAAAAGTAAAAACATCTGAATTGCACCAGAGAAACTGAGAAGCCAGTAGTTCTTGGTGCTGGGTACCTCAGCAACAGCACTGACTAGCTTGGTAGCAAGAGGGAAGGCCAACTGAGTAAAAGGTAAATAATCTTCTTTCTGTCATATCCTCTTTTATCTGTGTTGATACCAGAAACTGATGTCCACATTTGGAATGAGTCATCCCACGTTACTTAAGGCAGGTAAGACAATTTCTCAATTACGGCTCCATACTCTCTGGTGATTCTAATTTGTGAAATGTTTACATTAAAATTAACCATTACTGCCACTTAGTTAATCCCTCTAGCCTGATGGACACTATCATGTCCTGGGAGATAAAAGGAAAGCCACATGGATAAATGTCATATTTTCTTACTAAGTTTTAAAAGCCACTTTTCATTCAGTAAACATTTCCCTGTATTATGAGATTTTTCTCTAGATCTTAGAGTGAAGGGACCCATTTTAGAACTTCACACTTCACCATTTCTATGACCTCACTGACACACTTTCAAACACTATTGTTGGCTCATCTGCTACATAAATAATCTGATCATACAACATGCATATATTTCATATCCCTCTATAAAGCAGGACATAAGACATAACATTATAATATATACATTAGTAGATATTTCAAACAGAATATAGCCATGGAATCCATATTTGCCTAAATTAGGTTAATTTTATTTACAAGGAAGTTGTATTAGTTACTTGTCTTGATTCCATGACAAAACATGCTGACAAAATGAAGGGTTTATTTCAGTTTACAGTTCAAGTTCATACACTTCATCAAGTCCTGGAAATCATGGCCACAGAAACATGAGACAGCAATGTGGGTGGCATTACACTCACAGTCAAGAAGCAGAGAGACATCAATAGTCATGCTCAGTTTGATTTTTTCTTTTTATTCTTCAGCCCATGGAATGAACCACCAAGAGTTCAGGTGGGTCTTCCCACCTCAGTTAACCTAATTTAGATAATCTCTCTCAACAATGTCTAGAGTCTAAACTAATCTAGATAATATCTCACAGGTATGCCCAGAGACTTTTCTCCTCAAGGATTCTAGAACCTGTCAAATGGATAATCAATTAACCATAAGAAAGTTACTTTTTAAACTTAACACCCAATACACATCACTTTCACTTTTAAGACATAACTTTCCATCTCTTTTCCTCACAGGTTCAGGGCCAACTAATAAGGTGAAATGCATTCAATCTAATCTCAAAAAAGTCTCTGTAGGCATTAAAAGTTCCAACACTGCCAAAAAGTTTAAGTATAGATTCTCATATGAGATTTAGACAGTCCTAATTGTGGACCCCTATAATATCAGTAAACAAGTTACAAAATTCTAAAATAAAATGGTACAGAGTAAATGTTTTCAAAATGTAGGAATGTGGGCATAGGAATGGATAACTGAACCAAGGATAGACCAAAATTCAACAAGTAAATCAAATATTGCAGTACCATGTCTAGCATCTGGGGCTTGTGATGGAATCAACTGGGCTCTAGGGGGTTAGGGTCTCTCCTCTCTGTCTCTACTGCATGCAGCATGTACAGATTTTCACTTGGACTGGTTGCATTCATTGTCTGTAGCTCTCCTCAGCAGATACACTATAGTGCTGGCATCTTCAACATCCCAAATCTCTATTACAAATCAGGTTTCATATTCACAGCTTCAAATGTGTCCTCACAGAACTTCTTTGCAGTGCACAGACTCTGACCTTGCCATATATTACCTGACTTCAGCAGCTCTCTGGAACCGTGGTACAAGATTTCATGACTTACAAGAATCTTTCATGCCTACAAGTATCCTGTGGATGACACTGTCATGTTCTGCTGCCAGCTTGGAATGGAGCCTGGTCCCCTTGGACCACAGTTGTATCAACTTCCATGTCCTGATTCTGGGGAAATGTTTATCTACTTTTGAGTATCAGCAAATCCATTCGGTAGCAGTCTGTTTCAGTTTAGGCTCTGTGCTGGTTGATTTTTATTGTCAACTTCATACAACTTAAGAGTGTCCTAGGAAGAAGGAACCTCAATTGGGGAATTTCTGAGGTCAAATTGGCCTGTGGCTGTGTCTGTGAGAGATTATCTTGATGGATGATTGATGCAGGAGAGATCAGCCCACCTGGGCAGCATCCATTCCTATGTAGGTGGGTCTGGCTGAACAAGAAAGCTAGCTGAGCAAGCTAGCAAGTAAGCTAAAGAATTTCTCCATGGTTCCTACTGCCAGTTCCTGCCAGAGTTTTCTCAAAGATAGACTGTGACCTGGAAGTATAAGATGACTTAAGCCCCTGCTTCTTCAAGTTGCTTTTGGCCATAGTACTTGTCACAGCAACAGAAAAGATAACTAGAATAGGCTCTCTCTCCTTTACAAATTTTCATCTTCACAAAAGGGAGCCTACAATGAGTGGGGTCTTGTCCCCATGACCCCTTTCCTCTTGTCTAAGTATAAAACACCAGATTTCTCTTTAGCACTACTCATCTTTTTAGCACTTACAGGTGCTTTCAAACCTGCCTTGTCTGTAAGGTTAACCTTGCTCACACTGTTTCCCTCACCAAATCACGTACTTTTAATATCTTTCTGCTTCAGTTTTTGCTCTGTCTCACTGCAGACCCGGATGAGAATAGTAGAGAGTAGCCATGTCACAGCTTGTATGCTATCCTGCCTTGAAATTTCCTCTGTCAAACAAGTTAGCCCATTACCTTTAAATACAACCTCACTCAGAATCTCAGTACATGAGAAGATTCCAGCCAGATTCATTGCTAGCATATCATACAATTGACCTCCATCACAGGCAGGCATTGACAGTTAATATTTCAGCTTTATGTCTTCCAAGTTCCTACCAGAACAACCCATTAAGCTCTGCTTGCAGAATTCATAGCCATGAGTTCCACTTTCCTCCCCCAAACTTGTTCTAAGGGCATAAGAACCATATGGTCAGGTCTATCAGAAAACCAGCATCACTTCTTGACAAAAATTTTCTGTATTAGTTACTTGCCTTGTGACAAAATATCCTGACGAAAGATGCTTAGGGGAAGAAGGGTTTATTTCAGCTTGTAATTGAAAGGCATACACTCCAAGGTGGGGAAGTCATAGCCACAGGAGCTTAGGGTGGCTGGTCATACCGCATCCACAATCAAGAAGCAGAGAGATATTAATGCTAATGCTCAGCTCACTTTCTCATATTTATTCAGTTGAGGACTCTAGCCTTAGAATGGAGCTGCTCAAAGTTAGGTGAATTTTCCCATCCCAATTTTAACCTAATCAAAATAATTCCTCATAGACATGTCCAGAAGTTAACCTAATCTGAACAATCTCTCTAAAGTATTCTTGGAGGTTTGTCTCCTAGGTGATTCCAGTTCTTGTCAAGATGATAGTCAACTCAACCATCAAAGAAGACAAGAAGAGAAAGGAAGACAGAGGACACTGGCACTACTATGTGCACCAGCTCTCTTGTGACACAATCTTTTCCACCATTATCACAGAGGGATCATATAACACAGGCCATTAAAAAAGTACGTGATATTGTCTGTCCCCATTAAAGACTGGAAACACACCAGGGTGAATGATGACATGGGGGGAAGTAAAGGTTCTATAGTCATGCCTGGACATTGACAGTGGCCCAAAAGGAAGATGGCAACACAAGAGAGATTTTCAAATCACAGTTATTCATCTTGAGTTTTCAAAATGGAATAATGACTATCCATTTTGTGATTATTCTTTGAAGTGTGAATGCACGGTTTTTATAATTTTTCAAGGCAACTGCAAATCATAATCTCAAAGCAATTATTTTAATTGATTAATGTGTTCACTGAGAAATGGCTGCAACATCACATAAAGGGAAACTACAGTTAGGACACTACATGTCCCTCTACTACTAAATAAGTGGATGTAATAATTATTGATACCTTGTTTTAAAAATATCTGATTTCAGAAACATCTCTTAAAATCTATAGAGACATTTTTTTCCTTACAGACGTGCTCAGTTCTTAAGAAAAATATACATTGGGAAAGAGGAAGGAAGAATAAACTTTAGTGATGAAACTATGACATAAATATGGAGTCTTTTAAATTGATTTTAACAAAATAACTAAGTTAATATATGGAGCTGAAGATGGATTCTAGGCTTTCTGTTATTGGCCTAAGTTTAGTCATTTATTCTAGGTTTAGCAAGCACTGTGTTTGGAATTTTGAGTTAAAGAATTTCCTCTATCTGAAATTCCATGTTCAATAGGCCCAAAGGAGTAAGAACACCCCAGATGTGTGATAAGGTCTATACTCTCTATGCAATGCAGAGAATTTTCAGTTGTAGGAATTCTCATAGGGCTTCAAGAAGCTCTTGCAATGCACCTGCATTAATGGTTTAGTTCTAGAGCTTCCAGTCAGTCACCTTTATATCCAGGGGATATTCTTACCTTCACCTTCAGGTCTTGTACAGTTTCTAAAACCCTAACATGTAGCTGCTCTTGACTCGCCATTGATGATACATTTCTATTCATGGATAAAATGAGAGAGATTAGATCATGCTCATGGAAAGACTCACAGATGTGTAACACTGATCTAGATTTTTTTAAAGGGGTTATAGAAAAAGAATTAGTGAACATCACACCAGATATTAGAGCGAGTAGCTGAGAACACAGGGAAGCATGAAAACACAGAACCTGGGACTGAAGAGATGACTCAGTGGCTAATCCTGGGTGTCAACTTGACTGGAAATGGGATTAACTGAAATGAGAGAGACTTTCTTGATTGGATATTTTGAAGCTAGAAGACCCACCCTAAATGTGGGTGTTACCTTCTAATGGCAGCCTGGATAAAAGGCCATGGCAGAGGTGAGCTCTTGCTTTTGTAGCCCCCTGCTTTCTCTCTCACTGTTCTTCTTGCTGCTGTAACCAACTTCTTCAGATTCCAACCTAGTCTGAAGATCAGTGGATCTCCCTGAATCCATCCCCAGTGCCTGACTGGGGCTAATGAGACATTCAGTCTCACGGACTGAGCAAGTACGGGATTCTCAGCCTCCTTGGTGTGGTACAGCCACTGTTGGACTACTCAGACTCTATCCTGTAAGCTAATCTAATAATGAATATATATGTATATATATTTATTTTACTGCTTTTTTTCTTTAGTGTACCCTGATTAATACAAGAGCCCTTGATGCTCCAGAGGACCTGGATTTGGTTTTGGTTTTCTGCACCCATTTTGGGTGGCCCACAACTGCCTATAACTTCAGTTCCAGAGGATCCAAAACATTCTCCTGGTCTCTGGGGTGGGGGGCGGGGGACCTGCATGCATGTAGATGCCCCTACACCTATGTATATATAGGCAATACTAAGTGGACTCAGGGATTTTAAAACAAAAGACACATGAAATTGGGAGGGAAACGTGGTGGGGGGAATAGGAGGGGAGTTAGAGAGGAGGGAATGAGGGACTAGAATCAATCAAAACACATTATATACATACATGAAATTCTCAAACAATAAAACATGACCAGAAATGTATTCTGGAGCCTTTTCCTGGGGTCGTGTAAGATGCACTGTCTTAACAGAATTATCAAATTAAGTAGAAGATGTTCAATCAAATTTGCATTTCAGTTAAAAGTTTTAGTGAAAGCATCTCTGATGCAATATGTATGCCACAGTTACACTAAATTAATTTGTCTGAAATTCAAATGTAACTGGCCGTATGGGCAACCCTGAACATGGTTAAGACCTTTGGATGATCTGGGTCTCTTAATTTAGAGCTACTGGGCATTTCAAGTGTCAGCCGTTGCTACACATGCTCGCCAGGCATCCTTTGAACTTTAAACCATTTCTCTGTGAAACTCAAATTACAAAAGATAGATCTCCAAATTCATCCTGTATGGTTCGTGTAGGAAGCAACTGGCTGAAGCCAAAACTCACTGAACTAATCTGTGACACCACAGAAACTGATGTCTTGATTCATCCATTGCTGCTTCACCTACTCTTCAGGGAACAACCCATGGCCTTGATTACTTTTCTTTCAGATTGCTGATTAAATAATCCCCCCTGACCCAAATCCTGTTCCCTGCTAACCTTGAACACAGGTTGGCTCCAATTCCTCTTTCTCAGCTCTCTGAACTAGCCTCTTAACCCAGACTAGTAGCTAAGTACCTCCTCAGGTGGTCCGCATCCCCATCCTCCCCTTGCTCTTGATCCACCTGACAGACCTGCACACCAATGACTCTGGTAAGTCAGATCCTACCTACCACATCTCTATTCCATTCTTCTACTCCACCCTGACCCTGTCCCCTGCTAGCGTTGGACCCAGGCTGACTGACTCCAGTTACTTTGCCAGATCCCTGGACTAGTTTCCTAACCCATACTAGCTAAACCCCCTAGTATAGATTCCATTTGCTCCTGATCTGTCTGATACAGACCAGTCCCCCGACTAACCTGACCAGCCTACCAACTACCCTGTCCCACCAACTACTCAGATCAGCCTACTACCCTGCAAGAACCTGAAACACATACCAATTTACTTTTCATACCTGAACAAAAAAGCAACCAAGCTACATAAACAATATAAATAGAACCAAAATTCAATTAAACAAAGGCAGAATAGAAGTTCTTACCAGACACATAGATAACAAACAACATCCATATGCCCAAATGGTAGCACAAAAACACAAATAATATGAAAAACCAAGAGAACATGTCCTCAACAAAGCCAACTAGTCCTACAGAAGTGCAATACAGTGAGAACAACCCTGAAGAACCCCAGGATGAAGAATTTAAATCAAAGAACTTAAAGAAAACACAATAAGTCAATTGGAAACAACAGGAGAAAGCCTCACAAACAGGATGAATGAAACAGAAAACAGAATATTAAGACTGTATAACAATCTGTACTCCCTAAGAAAAGACTATAAAATTAAAAAACAAAAAACATAGGAATGGAATATGCAGGAAATGTTGGACAACATGAAAAGACCAAATCTATGAATCAAAGGCATAGAGGAAGGAGAAGACTCTCAGGCCAATGGCATTCAACAGATCTTCAACAAGATTATACAAGAAAACTTCCCTAAATTCAGGAAAGACTTAGACACAGAACACCAATTAAACATGACCAGAACAGAAACTCGACACGGCAATTAGTGTAAAAACACTCAATGTACAGAACAAAGAGAGGGTGCTGAGAGCTGGTAGAGAAAAACAAGTTATATATAAAGGAAAATCCATCAGAATTACAACTGACTTTTCAATGAAAACTATGAAAGCCAGAAGATCCTAGAACAAAGTGTCCCCAGCTCTAAATGACCACGGATGCCAATTTTGAATACTTTGTACAGCAAAGCATATATGTCATGGTCAAAGGGGAACAGAAAATTTTGCATGACACAAATAGGCTGAAAGAATTCATGTCCACCAAACCAGCCTTACAGAGTTCTTGCAGCAATACAAAGAACCAAAGATCAGAATGAGTATACCCAGGAGGGTACAGAAAGAAAAAAAGAAAGGTATAATAATGGAAACACAAACTAGGGCCACAAACACAAATAAATTAAAATGACAGTACCCAATACATATTTTTCAACAATAACACCAAGTATCAATGGCCTCAACTCCTCTCTCAAAAGATACAGGCTAACAGACTGGATCAAGAAGGAAAACCTATCTTTTTTTTGTCTTCAAGTCATGTTCAAGGATATACATTATCTTAGGGTGAAAGGATGAAAAAATATATTCCAAGCAAATGGCTCTAAGAAGCAAGTGGGAGCTGCAATTCTAACATCTGACAGACTTTAAATGAAAACTAATTAGACGAGATAAAGAGGGTCACTTCATTCTAATCTAATGAACAACTGATCAAGAAGATATTGCAATCATGAACATGTATGCAACAAACTCTGGTGCACTCAATTTCATAAAAAACATTACTCCAGGACTATAAGACACAGATTAACCCCAACTCAGTAATAGTAGGTGACTTCAACACTCCACTATCTTCAATAGACAGGTTATCAGGACAAAGAATAAACAGAAAGGCATCTGAATTAAATGATATTTTACATGAAATGGACCTAACACCCACAGAATATTCCACCCAAGCACCAAAGAATACACCTTCTACTCAGCAGATCATGCAAGTTTTTCTAAAATTGACCAAATTCTGGGAAATTAAAAAAATCTCAACAACAACAACAACAAAATTGAAATAATTCCATGCATGCTATCAGACCACAGTGCAATGAAGCTTAAAATCAACAGCAAAAGAAGCTCTAGTAACTACATGAACTCATGGAGCTAAAACAACACACTCTTGAATGGTTAATGGGTCAAAGAAGAAATTAGGAAAGAAACAGAAGTATTCCTAGAACTAAATGAAACTGAGAATACAGCACAACAAAACGTCTGGGATACTTTAAAGTAATCCTAAGAGAGAAGGTTATAGTTCTTTGTGCCTACATTAAAAAAAATCGGAAGGAACATATGTAAACACCTTGATAGTACAACTCAAGACTCTGGAAAGATAAGAGCAAACCAACCCCAAACTTAGTAGATGAGAAGAAATAACAAAAGTCAGAACAGAAATTAATGAAATAGAAACAAAGAAAACAATACACACACACACACACACACACACACACACACAACCAATAAATCTAAGGGCTGGTTCTTTGAAACATTAAACAAGATAGACAGACCCTCAGCCCAGTTAACCAAAAGAAAGAGCAAATCCAAATTAACAAAATCAGAGACAAAAGAGGAAACATGAACACCAAAAAAAAAAAAAAAAAAAAAAAAAAACCAGAGCATCCTTAGGGAATATTTTAAAAATCTATGTTCCATTAAATTCTAAAATCTAAAAGAAATGGATAAATTTCTGAAGTCATGGACATCACCAAAGTTAACCAAGAAGAGATCAATAGCTTGAACAGACCCATAACAAAGAAATTGAAACAGTAATATAAAACCTCCTGACTTAAAAAGAAATAAGACCAGATGGATTCACAGCAGAATATTATCAGACATTCAAAGAAGATTTACAATCAATGCTGCTTAAATTGTTAAAAGATAGAAACAGAGGGAAAACTCACAAACTCCTTCTATGAAGCCAGTATCACTCTAAAGCCAAAACTAGATAAAGACACAGCCAGAAAGAAAACTATAGGCCCATATCCTTAAAATACAGATATAAAGATACACAGCAAAATATTCATAAACAACATACAGACACACATCAAAAAGATCATTCACCATGATCAAGTTAACTTTATCCCAGAAATGCAGGGTTCAATATATGTAAGTCAATAAATATAATAAATCATATAAATGAACTTAAAGACAATAATCACAGTCATTTCAATAGTTGCAGAGAAGGCCATTGGAAAAAATCCATCATGCATTCATGTTAAAAGTCCTAGAATTAAAAAAAATTAAAAAAAAAACAAGTCCTAGAATTAATTTGTCTGGAGGGAACATACTTCAACAGAAATTATAGCTAAATACAACAAACCCATAGCCAACCTCATTCTAAATGGAGAAAAGCTGGAAACATTCCCATTAAAATCAGGAACCAGACAGGGCTGCCCACTATCCCCACTCCTTTTCAATATAGTGCTTTAAACTCTTGAAAGGGCAATAAGACAAGAGAAGAAAATCAAAGGAGTGCTAATTGTAAAAAGAAGAGTTCAAATTATCACTATTTGCAGATGATATGATATTATACATGAGAAATCCCAAAAATTGCACCAGAGAACTATTAGAAATGATTAATACTTTCAGTAAAGTGGCAGATTACAAAATCAATTTATAAAAATCAGCATTTATATACCAATAACAGGGAATCAGAAAAAGTATTCAAGGACACCCTCCCATTCACGATAACCTCAAAAAAATTAGGAACAATCCTAACCAAAGACATTAAAGATCTATACAATGAAAATTTTAAATCTCTAAATAAAGAAATAGAGGGAGAAGCTAGGAGATGAAAAGACCTACAATGCTCATGGATTAGCAGAATCAATATTATGAAAATGACCATCTTACCAAAAGCAATCTACAGATTCAATGCAATACCAATCAAGATATCCACAACGATTTTCACAGAGGTAGAAAATAATCAGCCTAAAATTCATATGGAATCACAAAAGACCCTGGATAGCCAAAAAAAAAAAAAAATCTTGGGTCAAAAATCTTGGGTCAATGCTGGGGGGATCACCATACCAGATTTCAGACCATATTACAGAGCTATAGTGATAAAAATAGCATGGAACTGGTACAAAAATAGACATGTAGATCGATGGAGCACAACAGAAGACTCAAACATGAGTACAATCAATTTCAGCCACCTGATATTTGACAAAGGTGCCAAGAACACAAAATGGAGGAAAGAGCATCTTCAACAAATGCTGCTGGCAAAACTGAATCTCCACATGTAGAAGAATGAAATTGGACCCTTACCTTTCACCCTGCACAAAAGTCAATTCCAAATGGATCAAAGACTGAAATAAAAAACCTGAAACTCTGAAGTTGCTAGGAGAAAATATAGTCAGTACCCTCCAAAATATAGGTGTAGGAAAGGACATTTTAAATCAGACATCGGCTGTTCAGGCATTGAGGTCAAAAATCAATAAGTGGGACCTCATTAAGCTACAAAGCTTCTGTACAACAAAAGAAACACCCAAGAAAAGGAGAGGAAAGTGGGAGAAAATCTTTACCAGCTACATATTCAACAGAAGATTAAAATACAGAATATACAAAGAACTCAAAAAACAAAGAAACAATAAAATAAATGACCCAGTAAAAAGAATGGCTATTGATGGGAGTAGAGGGCTCTCAAATGAAGAAATAAAAGTGACTAAGAAACACCTTAAAAAGTGCTCAGCATCCTTAGTAATTAGATAAATGCAGATAAAAACCACTTGAAGATTCCTTCTTACTCCAGGCAGAATGACTAAGATCAAGAGAATGAAAGACACCAAATGCTGGTGAGAGTGTAGAGAAAGGGGAATAAGCATTCACTGCTGCTGGGAACGCAAACTCATGCAATCACTATGGAAAGCAGTGTGGTGAACTCTCACAGAACTAAAAATGAACCTACAATATGATCCAGTTATACCACTCCTTGTTATAACCCAAAGGACTTATCATACTGCAGAGATACCTGTACAACCATGTTTGTTGCTTTCTTCACAATAGCTAAGAAATGGAAACAAGCTAAATGTCCACTAAATGCCCATCAAATCACAACTGGATAATGAAAATGTGGTACAGTTTCACAATGGAGTTCTACTCGGAAGTAAGAAAAGATGAAATTATGAAAATTGCAGGTAATGGATAGAACTAGAGACTGTTATACTAAGTGAAATAACATAAATGCAGGAAAGCAAGTGACTAATGTTTTCTCTCTTTTGCAGAATCCCTTATATGTGAATATGTATCCTGATGTAATGCCAGGAGTCAGGAAACTGGAAAGGATACACGGAGGTAAAAGAAAAGAAAGAACCCAAATGAGGGGAACTATAGGGAACAGATATTACCATGGGGGAGGTGGGGAAAGTGGGAGTATTCTACTGGGAGGGGAGGAGAGAGGGACACGCACGGGGCCATGGTGGGGGAGGAGGGAATTCAGGAGAGGGGGAATGATGGGAGGCTTGTGTTATTGGGGGGGGAGGGGATAACGAGGATGCTTGGAGTGGGAAGGGAGGTCAGATGGAAGGGAGAGAGAGAGTGGCCATGAATGGATCTTGGAGGGCTAGGGAAGGTTGTACAAAATGTGTTTGCTCTGAAACCCTCTGAGAAATGCACATAGTGTCAGAACATTAGTGCACATGTATACCTGGAGGCTGAATGGCAAGGAACACAGTGCCAGTCAAGAGAGCCCTCTCTTTGAGTAGTTGGTGAGAGTGGCCCAAGAGACTCCCAAAGTAACACAAGCTATTTCCAGGGCTCTTGGTTATCTATTAGAACTGGAAGATAAGAATCTACTGCCGAAGACAGGACATATTTGGATACAGGACTTGGAACAGTGGCACAGGAAATTACCTAGAAGCCTTCTAACTGAAATTTAGCTCACATAGTGCTAGATGATAATGTGCAAGTTGCTAGGGGAGAAAATCAATCAATTGTCCAACCCAGCCCTAAAGCCTGATAACTGCAGTGACTGACACAGCAAACTACCTCTATTGGTGCAGTAGTGGCACTGTTGTCTGGGGGTAATCAACGGCTATCTAATTGGACTTGAAACCTTCACAATGGGTGGCACTGTAAACACAGCCAAATACACACGTCTGGAGAGGTTATAGATCCTAGAGAAAACCCTATCTTTGGTGTATCTCTAGAGAAAAGAAATGTCTTACTATATGCTAATATGTATCCTTATATTTACAGATGAGTATACTATACACCACTCATCAAAGAAGTTTCTTTTGCAACAGATTGAGGCTACTTCAGAATCCCACAACTGGTCAGACACTGAGAATATATGTCTGAGAGATTCCCAGTCTTAAGTGACACAACTATAGTTGAATCTCTACACCTAAAGTTCATGGAACATAGCGGAACAAGGGGTAGAGAGAAAATTAGTGTGTACCTCAACTCTCACCAGTGAAGTTTCCTTATACAACAGAGCATGATGCACACAGAAGGCCACAGCAAGCCAACTCTTAAAAGAATGAGAGACTGCAGTGTGTGTGTCTCTGGATAGGACTCCTATATTAAACCTTTCCTACCCACGCCTCAGGGACCATTGTGGGGTGGAAAGATTGTAAGCTCCAGGGCTGGTTCATGAACATAGGGAAGCAGAGACTTTCAGGTCGCTGGAACCTTGCACTTGTGAACATGTGACAGTGGTGGCGTTGAGCACAGGACCCATGCCAACTCAATCAGACAAGGGCCAAGAGTGGAGCGAGAGAAATGGGTGATGGATCAGCCCTAGTCTGGGAACTATTGGAGACTGATTACTACTGGATGAAGGAGAGTAGGCTTTACTTATGATCTCTAATGGGCAGACTAGACTCCAGTGTATTAATGTATAAATGTTTGGCTAGAATAGAACTTAACATGCATAATAGATTACATGAGGTCTGGTGGGGGGGTTGGGGGGATGGATGGATGGAGGGGGGTTAAATTTGATTAAGAACTTATGTATGAAATGTAAAAAAGCTCAATAAAATTTTTTAAAAAGAAATATATGAAACAAATTTAGCATCAAAGAGCTGAAAACTCAAACCATTTCTGTAATTTTAGGCGCTTTGCTTAATGGCTCCAAATAGTTCCATAAACTTTCCACTGGGTGGGTATTTGTGGTCATGACTTGTCTGTGGAAGCGGCTCCCATTCTTTGTCCTTTACTCTGCATCTTTCAGGTGCCATTTTGCATCAATCAACAATTAGTTCATTAGTTTACAGCTGAGCTGACTCTGAATTCAATATGTTCAGCTATATAGTGAGCCAAAACTGACTGGAATGAATCAATTTATTCCTCCATGCATGAGGTTGACCATAATGCTTTGTAATGGATGCCATATTCAGTCTGGATTAACAAGATCTGAGAGTTACTAGAACTTCCAGAAATGAGGGAGCCCTTCTACCCATTGCCTCTAAGAGTCTGGGAGGCTATGATTCCCACAGCGAATGGAAGTCATGCTTTTACCATGAGCGAAAAGTTTGTCTGAAGTTGTAGCCACCAAGAGGTTTAGAGAAAGGAAGAGCTTATACCCAACAACCTTTTTTGAGTTGTAGAGCTAGATTTATTTGGTGCTGTTTTTTAATCCTGGGCATTTTTTCTCTAAGAACTAATGATTTTCTAGTTTTTGTTCAATCCATTGAAACATTGAAATCCCCTGACATGGGATAATTGTATCTGCTTGAATTTCTTTAGTTTTCATAAATAAATGAGATGCCCCTTTAAAAGGTTTATTTTTTTAGAATAAATGATTATCTTATAGCTTTACTAAGCTATCACTGATATAGAAGAAACCATATCTATGTTAATATGTAATGTGATGTTTGAACATATGCATACTTTTGTGAATCCATCACCCCAAATCAAGGATAATAATGCACATGCACTACCTATACATGTCCTCAAGAATGGGCATGAAATTTACACTCTTACCAAGATTCTCATGCCTACAGTGTTAACCATAGATGCAATGTGGTACAGCAGATCTCTAGAATTTATTCATCTGGCATAGTTGAAATCCTGTTCTCATTGACCAAGCTCTCATTTTCTCACTGCCAGAGCCTATGGTTAACTTATTTTACTTAGAATAATGTCTTCCACATTCCTGCTTGCTGTTGCAGATGGCAAGATAGCCTTGAGACTGAATAATTCTGCTTTATATACCACATTTTATTTATTCATTAGTCAATGAACATTTGAGCTGCTCAACATTACGGTTATTCTGAGTCATGCTGTAGTGTCATGGGAGTGCAGGCATCCCTCAAGATCCCAATGCCAGTCGTTTGGGACACATTCGGAAGTATGATTTCTGAACCATCTGGTAGGTCTGATTTTAATCTTTGAGGAAGTTCTGTGTTATTTTCAGTCATGGATGTGTTTCTACAATAGTCATAAGGGGTGCAATTTCTCTCCCTCCAACATTGATCTACTGTTTTCATGTACCATAGACATTTTAATGTGAGGTGTGAAGTGCTGTCTAATTACAACAGTGATTTTCAATTTCCTTATTATTGGTGATGCTGGTCACCTTTCGTTGTACCTGTTAGCCATGGTTATAAATGTCATATTTTGGGGGCTAGAGAGATGGCTCAGCAGTTAGAGCAAAGAGGAGAAAAGAGGATCTGGGTTTGATTCTCAGTACCCCACATGATGGCTAACAACTGTCCATAGCTCTAGTTCCAGGGGAATCCAATGCCACTTCTGACCTCCGCAGGCATTGCACATTATGGGTGCACTTATATACATGCAGGCAATACACATAAAAAATATAATACTTTAAGAAAAGGAATGCCGTGTATTTATGTCCTATCCCAAAAATTCAAGATCAATGTTACAATTTCCTCCTGTTTTCTTCTGAGAGTTTTAAAGTTTTGAGCATTATGTTCCATTTTTTAAAGTTTTTTTGTGTGTACAGGGCAAGAAAATGGTCCAAGTAGAACAAGAAAACAGACAGGTAGACCAAGGGAACTGAATAAAGGACCAGGAAATAAACCAACAATTCTTGACAAGGGAGGCAAAAACATACATTGGGAAAAAGATAGCCTATTCAACCAATGGTGCTGGCAAAACTGGATATTTCTTTCATCTTTTATATAAAAACAATTCAAGTTGGGTATGGTGTATGGCTTTAATCCCAGCACTCAGAAGGCAGAGGCAGGCAGACCTCTGCTATATAGAGGTCAGGCTGATCTCCATAGTGAGTTCCAGGCCAGCTGGGGCTATAGGGAGAGTCTGTTTCAAAAAGACAAAAATATAAAAATAGATCAAAGACCTTAATTTTAAACCAGAAACCCTGAAACTTGTAAGTGAAAGCATAGGAAATACCTCTCAGGACAGAGGGGGTAGGTAAGAACTTTTCAAACAGAACATCAAGAGCACAGGAACTAGTCCCACATGTCAACAGATGGGACTACATTATATTAAAAAGTTTCTCCAGCAAAGGAAAGTATCATTAGAGCACCCAGACAGCCCAGAGAATGGAAGAAAATCATTACCAGCTATACTTCAGACAAGGGGCTAATATCCAGAATTATAAAGAACTGCAGATATTAAATACCAAGGAAATAAAATTACCAACCAACAAATGGAATTCAATACACAGTTTTCAATAAAAACATAAATGACCAATAGTTATTTTTAAAAGTGTTCAACATTCCTAGTCATCAGGGAGATACATATTAAAGTTACTTTGAGATCCCACCTCACCCCCTGCCAGAATGGCTATCATCAAGAAATCTGACAAATGGAGCAGATGTGGAAAAAGAAGAAACCTGATTCACTGATAGTGGGAGTGCAAATTAGTGCAGCCATTATAGAAATAAGTTTGGAGGTTCCTCCAAAAAGTTAAAAATGAGTATGCCCATATGATCTAACTATCTCACTCCTGGATATACACATATCTAATGAACTCCATATCTTTAAAAATATTTATTGAAATTTTTGTGCATTTCATAAAATGCTTAATCATATTTAGATACCCTCACTTATCTGAAGCCCCCATAACACCTGACAGTTTTCATGCTCGCTGTCACATGTTAAGGCCTATCAAATCTCCCTCTGTGTGAATGAGTTCATCCACTGGAACCTGATCAGCCTGTCTAGTGTCACTGCCTTAAAGAAGCTCAACTCTCCGTTATCCAGCAGGGATAAGTTTCCAATAATTCTCAGTTAAGGTTGGGACTTCTTACTCATTCTGCCACTTCTATGAGGGGTTTTTGTCTGCTTTGAGTTTGCATGGGTCTTATGCGTGCTGTCACCATCACTGTAAGTTCATATGAGCAAGTTTCTAGTTAACTGGAAAACTCTGTTTCCTTGTGGTCATCCACTACCTCTGGCTCTTACAGTCTGCTTTGCTGAGGTGAGTTGAGAGATTTATTAGTATTCTCTTTGCTCCTTGTTCTGCTATATTTCCAGAACCTTAGGTGTAGAGGTTTCAATAACCACAACAATGACTGGCCCAGAAAACTATTGCTATTGGTGCAGTAGTGGCACTTTTATCTTGGGGGTAAGCAACAGCTGTCTAATTGGACTTATGACTTTCTCAATGGGAGTAACTCATGTATGGTACTGTAAACATAGCCAAATGCATATAGCTGGAGAGGTCATAGAGCCCAGAGAAAAATAAACACCTGTTACATCACTAGAATTCCATAAATAGAGATATTTGCACCCAATATCTACTGCCACTCTATTCAACATAGAAAGGAATGGAATCAACCTAGTTGTTCATATATAAAATGGAATATTGTTCAGCTTTAAAGAAAAATGAAACCACAGATTTGCAGGAAAATGACTTGACCTAAAATGTATACTCTTAAGGAAGGTTACCCAATCTCATAAAGGAAAGAAACAAAACAAAGCACACTCTTTCTAGCCTACAATTTGTACATGTGTATGTGTTAAAAATGCAAGTGCAGGTATAATATACCATTTAGAAAAAAGAGCAAGAAAGGGTAATAAAAAAAGGCATACTACTGATTTCACTTTGTGTAAGTCTTTTGAATCTTATCTCAAGATATAACATGCAGCAATGCAAAATCAGTCTTTAAATAGGCAGTGTCCACATATGATGTCAGGAAAAGCTGTTGCTTTACAGAAAAATCTGAATTTTAAATTATGTTTTTTCATTCTTTTAATGTTCTCCATACTGTGGAGGTTTGTTTTGTAGGTACTAATAAACTTGAATTAAATTAAAGAAATAAAATTGTCCCATTTAATTTCTACTTTGATTAAAGTCCTTTGACTAAGATTTATATAACAGGTTCAGAGCAGATATACTTGCTAACATGGCCTATTGCACCACGTGAGACGGGCAGAGAATGGACTGTGATGACAGGTTAGAGGAGAACAGTGGCAGTAAAGGTGTAGGTACTAATAAACTTGAATTAAATTAAAGAAATAAAATTGTCCCATTTAATTTCTACTTTGATTAAAGTCCTTTGACTAAGATTTATATAACAGGTTCAGAGCAGATATACTTGCTAACATGGCCTATTGCACCACGTGAGACGGGCAGAGAATGGACTGTGATGACAGGTTAGAGGAGAACAGTGGCAGTAAAGGTCAATCTACAACCTCCAGGAGAAGTGTAGAGTCAGGCTGGCCAGGAGCTCTCAGAGAACCCCAATGGGGAGCACCTGGCTCTTTTCTAAGGCTTCAGTGAGTGACGGCAGAGCCCACCTCCCTGGGAGACCTCACTTAGGGTGAAGGAGCTTCTCCAATTGAGTAGCAAGCCCCATGTTAAGGACCTTACCCCAAATTTCCTACTTGCATTAATTATGTGGACAGAACCTGAACTGATCTTGGATTCCTGCCTAACCATACCAGGAAACTGATTTTCTTCTGCTTATCTAACTCAATCTTATCCAAGGATTCACATATTCCAGCCATCATTAACCTAACCAGGATTTTCTTTCTTTAATGTGGCCTGGGAAATTATAATAAGCAGCATTTTTCTCTAACGCGTGAAACTATGGACTTCTATAAAGGGAGAAAAGAAACAATCTATGCACAAATTTCTAAAGAACATTGGAAGCCCAAATTCTGTTATGATTTTTGTTTGTTTCTTACAATAGCCTGAGAAAAAATCAACCACAGCAGAATTATTTGATCATCTCCCAGCCTGGCACACAGTAGTTACAAATGTCTGTACTCCTGTCCTTCCAACGTACCATGCCAGTAATTTAAAAAGGAAAGGAAATAGCATGGCCCCCATTGTGTTTTAATATTTAAATTACAGTCGCAACAACATTCAGCCACTGCATACCATTTACTCCTGCGGCAGTAAAACACGCACAGAGGAATGACTGTGCTCATCTTCAGGTTGAATCATAAAATGAAAAAAGGAAGCATGTGACTGTGTCTATCATACTTGAGAAAAATTAACAGTTTCTCAAGTGACATTCCACCCCATCAAATCAAAACTAGGACACAGAATCTGAAAACAATATTTTTTATTACTCTGGTTATAAGAGGTAACTGTAGTGGAGATAGTATAGTGAAGATCTGACATGACTTAGGAACGTTGGGATGGAGGGAAACATGGTGCTTCGTGTCCTTTCTCTACCTATCTGTGTCTTGCTGAATTTCTTCCCTAGTGTGGTGAGGGTCTTTCCTTAAGTGGAGAAAGATATAATTCCTTAGAGAGGA
The DNA here is from genome assembly GCF_000622305.1 of Nannospalax galili. Lineage (NCBI taxonomy): Eukaryota > Metazoa > Chordata > Mammalia > Rodentia > Spalacidae > Nannospalax > Nannospalax galili. Next base: position 1,331,790 of record NW_008345972.1, read on the forward strand.
AATGTGGTAGAGTGTGAGAACAGACAGGGCATACTTCAAGGCCTGGATGCATGAGATTTAAAAGGACAGAGACCCAGTTTATTTGTTTCTTCCTCAAATAAATGGTGACTTCACGAGCTAAGGCATCTGAGCCTGGTACCATAACTGCTCTGGGCAGCAATGAGCCTGCTACTCTATCTGATGAACATGATACCTGCTGTTCTTAGAGGCTGTGCTCTGTCCCCAAATCTCTCACAGTCTTGGGACAACCTAGCTTCAGTAGCTGAAGGCAATACTGTAGGAGTAGGTGAAGCAATGGCAGGTAGAGATGAGGACCGGGCTAAGGGGATTTTGCAGGACTAGGTCTAGGTGCCAAGGTACTACCCTCCCCCCACCACACCTTTCTGCAGACTTCCAGCTAGCAGGTTGCATAGCAGACTCTGCCAATTCTGACTGCAGAGGTTCTTCTGCTCCCTGACCTTCCTGGTTCCTGTGCTTGCTCCTGTTCCTCCAGCACATGTAGAGTCAACTATTCGGTTTGCTCTGACTCCCATGTGGTAGGGACGGGCCAGGAGGGTAGCCCAGGATAGTGCCGGGAGGTACTGTCTCACCTTGAACAGCTGCATCTGTGATATAATAGGGTAACTTGCCCCCTCTGCATACTCACCCCTGGGTATTTTCATTTGAAAATAAGTGCTTCTTTATTTTTACTACTTGTATTAAGGTATGGCAACCAAAAGACTAGAGGAGTTGGGGTTCCCAACTTCTTCACATTATAGGACGTCGTATGGGCCTGAGTGCTGGGAAGAGCTATTCCCTCCTGGTTTTTATTCCCTGTTTTCTATTAAGTTGCAGTAAAATATACAATGCATATAAAACAGCGTATTGATGAGAGCATAGCTTAGTGGGAGAGACCCTGCCTAGCATGTGCAGAGCCCCAGACTCCATCCCCATACTGCAGCTACAATCTTCATTAGAATAGAGCACACAGCCCATGTGGAGGTTGAAAGACCAGTGTTGTCCCTTGTGGCTGACAGAACATAACAGTCTTCAGGGTGCACTCGCACAAGAGGTAGCCATTCTTCCAGATTTTGTGCTATTTCTTTGTTTTCAAGATGTCTATTCCATTTGGATATATTTCTGGATAACACGCTGTCTCAACCTGTCTACTTGATCCTATTATTTCAACACTCCCAGGGTGCATTTTCCTTGTGCTTGCTTCTGCCCTTCAACTGGAAGTGCTTTAGATTTAACAACACCAATGTGACAGTCATTTTTCCACCTTCACTGCTATATTTGTTCTTTTTTTCTGATGTGCTGTCCAGCTCAACGTGTACCCACCACAATCTTTTCTAAAATTAAAAAAATTTTATTTTTATTTTATGTGTATGAATGCTTTCCCTGAATGTATATGTAAGTGCACTCCCATGGAGTTCAGTGGAGGCCAGAAAAGGGCATTGTACCCCATGGAACTGGAGTTAAGGACAGTTGTTAACTACCAGATGGGTGCTGGGAACCAAACCTGAGTCTTCTGCAAGAGCAGCCAGTGTTCTTAACCATGGAACCATCTCTCCAGCTCCCCACCACAATCTTGTCCTCTGGTACTAGTGGAAAGCAAGCGTTTTCCATTTCAGTAACATGTGCTGTGGGAGGCACTGCAACCTCCATGTCCCTGGCACAGATGTGACACTTTCTCTAGGGGACACCTTTGGGAGCGGGTGCACCGTGGCATAGAATTTTCATCCCTTCTTGCCACAGCCTCAGTAGAAGTGATGTGATCGCCGTTTGCTGAACCTTCCCACAGCTAGCATAGACTTCAGAACAGGATCTTTCTAATAGTTTCCACCAACTTCTGGTGGGGTCGCTCTCTATAAAACCCATGGCCAGTGTTTCCCCGGGGACCTCAGCCATTTGTTCCTGCATGAGCTCTGCAGCCCATTGCCATCCCTGCCTTTACTTCCTTTGTCTTACCACCAGCCCAACTACTTCTGGATGGCAGCTTTGGGTCAGTTCATCTGCTGGGAGACTGCATTTGGCACTTCCAAGAGTCAGCCCCTATGGGTTCTGAATTCCACAAGAAAGACAAGGATGTTCTGACACAGTTCTGACTCAGACCCTGCAACTATCTTGTGGCCAAAATTAAATAATAGGGTGAAAATATTAAAAATAACTATCACACCCAGTACTTAAGCGGCAGAGGCAGGTGGATCTCTATGAGACTGAGGACAGCCTGGTCTACATAGCAAATTCCAGGTCAGTTTGGGCTACAAGGAGACATTATCTCAAGAAACAAAGGAACAACAACAAAGGGCTATCATAGACTGGTGTTTTAATATAGGAAGAGAAGTTTTCTAATGCTCTCATCAGAAAAATATGTATGACCTGTTTTATGTGATGGGCAACTAAATATCCTGATATAATCACAACACAATGTATACATGGGTCCAAACAGCATCCTGCACCATAAATACATGGATCCCAACAGGTGTTTTAATAGGAAGAGAAGTTTTCTAATGCTCTCATCAGAAAAATATGTATGACCTGTTTTATGTGATGGGCAACTAAATATCCTGATATAATCACAACACAATGTATACATGGGTCCAAACAGCATCCTGCACCATAAATACATGGATCCCAACAGTATCATAAATACATGCAGCTATTATGTGTCAACTATAGCATAAAGACTAATTTGATGTGGACACAGCTGTTCAAGCCAGTAGATTTTTAAACCATGACCCTTCTTAATTGTTCCATTCAGGTCTACTAATTCCAAGTAGTAGTTATTAACTATAATTCCCTACTACTATAAATTCTACAGTATTTATTTTGCATACTTGTATTTTCTTTGGGTCATCTAGCTACATTTTAAGGTCATTTTGAATGTTTGAATGTTGTTCCTCACAGCCTTATTGAAGGATAATTGACAAAAAATTACATGCAATGAAGAATAATTTTCAAGAATGCTGTTACCAGAATCTACAGTTTTACGCTGAGGAAGGCACAAGCTACTGCATTTTTAGGAGGGAATGAGAGACAGAGAAAGGGGAGAGAGAGAGAGAGAGAGAGAGAGAGAGAGAGAGAGAGAGAGAGAGTAGGAGGGAATGAGAGACAGAGAAAGGGGGGGGGAGAGAGAGAGAGAGAGAGAGAGAGAGAGAGAGAGAGAGAGAGAGAGAAATAGCAATAGCAAATCTCCCCACAGCAGTGAGATTTAATATGTATTTTGAATCATTAAGTAAATCAAAGACAGATGCAGAGGAAACCACAGGACCCATGGAAAAACAGACTTCACTCACCTCTCCCCTCTCCAATTGTTTGGGATTTTCCCAGACAAGAACTGACCACTTGTGAAATAGCTTTAACTTTGAAGTTTAAGGATGGATGGGCTTCCAGCCCAAGGTGGCATGGCTGTGGGGTGAGGGGAAGCCTTGAAACCGCAGTTTGCGCTTTAGCCTCCGCAGCAGGCTTCTGTGATCCTTAAGCACTGCAGAAAGGCATATGCTCAGTTGGTCTATGACAGGAGGCATGAGCAGCGGTCGCACACACCAGGTAGAGTACAGCCCAGGAACCATGGGAAACCGGTGTGGAAGGCTTCTGCAAAGGACTGCAGCGGTCTGGGGAAGAAGGATTGCTTATCAGCAGGAGGAAGAGTGACTACCTGTAGAATTTTCCAGTAAAGATTAAACCCGCACAAGCCCCGTAGCGCCGATTGTTCACTTGGTGGTTTTTCTCAGCCTTGGTGTTAGCTCCAGTCTAACTCATTTGTTGCATTTTCCAATAGCAACACTTAAAAATAGCTTTGGGAAATGATGGCGTTGGTTTTATGTGCATTAATTAATAAAAATCCTACACAAAGTAGGAACCATATCCCTACTGGAAGCTGGGCAGGATTCCAGGCTGAGCACTCTCAGGACTCTCCGGCCCCTGAATGGTCTCAAGAGTGTGGGAGTTGAGCTGACCCTGAAACAAGTCTCTTCCCCACTTGAACCCCAGTCTCCAGAACTTCTAGAAGGCTTGTAACAATTATATTTTTAAGTAAAAGAATTTGAAGTGGACATCTATCATTAGGGGACCAATTTGGAAGCTCTGGAGAACATTGGGGCAATTACAGGAAGATTTGTAATTTATTCAACTTTAGATTTTATAATTTTAAAAGAAAACCAACCCACCTTCCATTAATACCATGTCACCACAACATGGAAACTCTTAGCAGGGTAGGAATCAAAGGTTTGGATGGAGAAATAAATATTTGACTTCTTTTTTCAACTTGAACTGAGAATTTGTTGGAATCGCACAATTTAATGGGTGTTTTGGCAATGATTTGACAGTATCTTTGTTTAAGCCATGCCAAATAAGGAGATGATTTGTTTTTCTCTTCAGTTACCACTAAGAACATGTTTTCCAGACCAGATATTAGAGCATGTTGTTTTAAAAGGTTGTGAGAATAAAGTCCAATAGTTGAATGCAGTGGAGAAAGGGCAGGGAAGAATGCTAAGTGGGGCGGTTGGTAACCCAGGGGGCTCCTCATCTTCCCAACCAGTATTCCCTGGGAGCTTCAGTCTTCCACCCTCTGCTCCCAGCTAGGATTCCACCCTCTGACAATGAGGGTGTTCTATTAGGTGGTTTCTGGACTGTCCTCTGGTGGTGCCATCTTACAATTTTGGTGAGATTATTTTCATTTAAAATTCTTGGTTCAACCATATTCACCTTGAAGCAATTATTGAGAAAAGTTTACAACTTGAGGTAAAAAAAGACTCTTTAAGTTCAGTCTTGTTACTTTTGAGGTAAGGAGTACCAGGCCTATCAAACGTGCATTAGTAATAAAGGTCGTAAGTTATCACATTTAAACCAACATTTCAATTAGGTAAAATTCAACGTGAATTTAATATATAGTGGGGAAGCGTAATATTCTAGAAAAAATACATAGCAAAAAGTTTTCACTCATACTGCATTTGTCACATTTCAAATACAATGTAACTAGCTAAGTCAATTTAAAATTTTGAACTATTTAATGAGTTAATATGTTTCAGTATAATTTTATACTATGTACTACTTAGTTCAAATGTATAACTCCATCATTATCCATAGTTACAACTGATAGGGTTCAGGTCCAGGCGACCCCAGACCCAGAAACCATAAGGACCCTAGGAGGAACAAAGTCAGCCAACTACCAGCCACCTGTAAGCTGACAAAACAGCTCCAGGAATTGGTGACCCAATATATTGTGATCACCAGAGCATGTTCCTCAGGCTGACAAACAGGTTTCCCAAGCCCTGTAGCTGCAGTGGGTTTCTGGAACCCTATAATTGTAAAAAACGTGTTTTACAGTAGATGTTTTCCTTGAAAAGTTTCACCAGGTACAGACCCTAGGCCCTCCCTGAACAGCCCCCAAACAGTCCCAAACAGCAGAAAAATATTCTCTTTTTCCACATTCTTTTCCCTTTATTAGTTAACCACCCTCCTGCAGCCATAAGGCCACTGATTTCACTCAATCAGGAGTTGAGTCCTAGCCCCACTAACCCCGAAATAAACTCTCGCTTTGCCAGAGCCCTCTCTGTTTCGCAGCGATCCCGACCCCTGCCACCTTTTTAATCTAACAGTAACTGTATGTGTGTGGTGTAGTGTGTGTGTGTGGTGTAGTGAGTGTGTGCATGTGTGTTGTGTGTGTGTGTGTGTGTGTGGTGTAGTGTGTGTATATGGTGGAGTGTATCTGCATCTGTGGTATAGTGTGTGTGTGTGTGTGTGTGGTGAAGTGTATGTGTGTGTGTGGTGTGTTGTGTGGTGCACTGTGTATTGTAAGGACATTTGAAGACCACTCCATCACTACATTTTTAAAAATATTTTATTATTATTTTTTTTTGTTTTATGTGTTTGAGTGTTATGCCTGCATGTAGGTAAGTGCACCCATGTTGTGCAATGCCTGTGGAGGACAGACGAGGAGGTCAGATTCCCTGGAACTGGAGTTACAGACAGTTGTTAGCTGCCATGTGGGTGCTGAGATTCAAACCCAGGTCTTCTGCAAGAACAGTGTTCTTAACCGCTGAGCCATCTCTCCAGCCCCCATTTCAATAATGAAGCAATATTACACCCTTTCCTTCATGTACATGAAATGACTGTTACTTGCTCATCTTGCAACTAAACCAACATCTCCCAGTTCCCTTCCCTCAGCACTTGTCTAAGAGCTGTTCTATTCTCTAGGTGTCTGCAAGTTCAACTTATTTTAGATTCCACATATAAGTGGAATCAGACAGTATTTGTCTTTGTCTGGAGATTCCTCTCAGTTGATCACAATAGATAGTGCATGCCAAAACACAGAAAAGAAACATGGTGACTATCCAGAGGATGCACCTAAGGTACCTTCACACCTAGGGTAGGAATTCTTCTCAGCATGACATACAGAAAGCCTGTGAAGCATTCTTCTGATTTCCTGGCTGTGGAAATCATGGCTACTGGCTATTACCTGTCCAGGTTCACACAGCCAGGAAATGGGTAAAACACAAAAAACAATGTAGCAATTTGATCCTCTTTGACTGAACTACCCCATCCCAGTCTCCCCACTACAGAGTCTGGAAAATATCTAGCTCACACCTCATTGTATCTAGTTTTTGAATTGCAGAGGAGAACATGAAGGATGAATTCCACATCAACAAATGTACACACTAATAGCAAGCCACACACTAGTAACTGGAAAAGGCAGCTGTAAACTGGTGGCCGTTCCATACTGATGCAAACACAGGTACAGGGAAGCCTGAACCAGAGACCATGTCTACAAAGCCCAGAGACGTCCCGCCATGCCCACTCTCCTGGCTGGCAGCCTTATCCACCTCTCAGGTTCTTCTGTTGTCCTTTATTTTCTGAAGTGCTTAAAAACCTTGCAATTCTTGAGTTTGTTTTGACCTCTTTAGAGGAAAGCACTGGAGAAAACAAAGAACTCTGGCAGCATGAGTATTGTCATTTTCTGCCATTTCATAATATTGACTTCCTAGAGAGGGTTCTCTCTGACCATAACATTTACTCGGTTTTGTGCGAATCCCAGGATCATAGACATTTTGCTCTGTTTCCTATACACAGTGTGTTCACAGGAGGGCCTGCCCATGTCTGTGTAAATAAAGCTGCAGTCCTATGTTAAACGTGCTATTTTCCTAAAATTTGTGGGTATGCATCCCATATCAGTAATGGTATCACCCCTGGGGTAAATTCCCAGAGTAGTTATGAATACAGTAGAACAAAAGCTTAGCAAAACCTTAACTTTTGTTTTGTTATCGTCAAAATAAAGGTTTCCAGTAACAACAACAACAGAAAAACATCACAGAATTAAAGAGAGGCACCTGGAGAGAATGCTCCACAGGGAACTTTCAATTTCTTTTTTCTGTTGCAGACTGGATGGTAGTTTGGCTTTTCTGCCTGTGATGTGACCACTGCACTCTTCTGGTATCAAAACAGCCACTGAGGACACCCTGGAAGTGGGAGTGCTCAACAGAATCTTTTCTTCCAAACTGGCCTCTGTGCAGTGCCCTTTCCCCCACCACTTCTCTTAGCGAGTCTCTCTTACAGCCAGCCCTCTCATACACACACACACACACACACACACACACACACACACACACACACACATCACCCTTCCCTTTCACATACCAATACCCATGGCAGAGTGCTGAGAGGCTTCACTCAGTCTCTGAGCTGTAGAGACCGGAACCAGGTACCACATTTGTTCAGAGCCGAAAAGGATGACTTCACTCAGTGTGGGGTTTCTCCTTGTGTCACTTTGCTTATATCATGTAAACCAGAGGGAAGATTATTCCTGAGGATTGTGCTGGATGGCTTCGGTTGTCTACTTAACACTACAGGGAAGGGGGAACTTCAATCAGGGAATTTCCTCTATGAGATTGGCCTGTGGCCATGTCTGTGAGGCATTTTCTTGAATGTTGAGAAATGGGGTGGGACTAGCAAACTGTGAGTGGGTCTATACATGGGAGGTGGTCCTGGGTTGTATAAGAAAGTAGGCTGAGCACAGGCCAGGGGAGCAATAAGCATTATTCCTCTGCTGTGCTTCAGCTCCTGCCTCTAGGTTCTAGCCCTGAGTTCCTGCACTGGTTTCCCTCAATGATGAACTGTGGTCAGGATCTGTGAGCCAAATAAACCCTTTCTGCCCTGAGTTGTTTTTGGTCAGAGTGTTTTATCACATCAACAGAAAAAGTAACTACAACGATAAAGCACGGAGTTAGACAAAAGATATTTAGCCAATTATATAGCTGGTATCCTAAAAGAAATGCTAGATTTTCCCTAAGCAATGACAGCTATTTTCTGGATATCCTAAAGTTTTAAAAACCATTTATAAATCATTATGAATTCATAGTCAAATGATTGATTTTGTTATGATTCTTATGTGTGCTTACAATGTCTTTTACCACACAACCTCTTCGGGTGCTCCTTCTCCTCCTACTTGGCCCTTCCTCAAATTGTCCTTCCTCTGCTTTCAAATCTCTTTTTATATCTAGATTATTTCCACACATGACAAACAATCATGGTATGAAGATATTTGTCTTTCTGGATATGATTTAATTCACCTAACATCATGATCTCCACTTGTAACCACTTCAGTGGCTGCTGGATAGTACTCCACTCTGTGTGTGTGTTTGTGTGTGTGTGTGTGTGTGTGTGTGTGTGTGTCTGTATTTACCCCTTTGTGGGATCATCTGTTGGTGAACACCAAGGCTGATTCCATACTGGGTTATTTTGGTTATTGTGAAAGCACTGCAGTCATCATGGGTGTGAACGTAACTCAGTTACATACTCACTTGGATTCCTTCAGGAATACACTAAATGTAACATGTCTGGGTCACATAGTAGCAACTTCCATGGTGGTAGCACTGGATTACAGTTTCACCTACATTTTATGTGTTCATTTTCTTCCCTCATCCTTGCCAGAGTTTGGCATTGCTTGTTTTCTTGGTGTTAACCATTCTATTTGGGGTGAGATGAAATCTCAATGTAGATTTGATTGGAATTTCTCTATCCCTAAAAGTGTTGAAAACTTCTTTTACCTTTATTGGTCATTTGTACTTCTTTTGAGAACTGCCCAATTCATTTGCCACTTTTTGGGTTGACTTATCTGTTGTAATTTTGCTGCTCAATATTTTGAGTTTTTAAAAATATTCTGGGCCTTGACCACTTCTCAGATGAATAACTGACAAATATTTTTTTCTCCTTCTGCAGGCTTTCTCTTAATTCTATTGCCTCCTTTGTAATGGGTTTTATAATCTTTCAATTCTTACTATTATTTCCTGGGCTATTGGAGTTTCTTCTTCAGAAATTCTTTACCTATACCTATATCCTGAAATGTTTCCCTATATTTTGTTTAGTAGCTATAAATTTTCTACTATGTCCTGCATTATGGTTTTATGGGTTTTTTTACAATGTCTATAAATGTCCTACATTAAGGTTTTTGTCTATGCTAAACATATGTTAGTACAGGGTGAGAGATGTGGATCTAGTCTCATTCTTCTGCTCATGGACTTCCTAGCTCCAGTTATGGAAGAGGCTATGTTTAGCCAATGTGTGTATTTGGTATATTCATTGAAATTAGCGGACTGTAGCTTTGTGGGCTTATTTCTGAGTCTTCGATTCCACTGGTCTACATTTATGATTTTGTTCTAGTACAATGCACTTTTAGTTAAAATGACTCTGTGGTATAATTTAAGACTGCAGCATTGCTCTTTCTGCTTATGAATTCTTTTGACTATTTGGGGATGGTTTTAGAATTTCTTTTTTTCTAGGTGGTGAAGAATATCATTGGAATTTTGATAGGAATTACATTGAATCTGCAGATTGCTTTGGTAGTACAGTCATTTTCACAATACAACTCTACTGATCCATGTTCAAGGGAGATTTTTCCATCTCCTAGCATCTTCAATTTCTTTTCCAAGTTTTTACTGTAGATGGTCTTTCACCTCCTTGTTTAGGTATATTACTATTTTTTTGTTATTTTTATGTTATTAGGAATGGATTGTTTACAATCTTTTTCTTTATACTCATTATTGATTTTTTGTGTACAGGGAAGCTACCAATTTTTAAATGTTTATTTTGCATCCTTCCACTTTTTGTAAAGTATTTATTAAACTTAAGAGTTTTTTCATGGTGTCTTTAGGGACTTTTAAGTATAGGATCATATCATCTGCAAATACAGATAATTTTATTCCTTCCTTCTATTTTTATCCCTTTAAGTTCTTTTCTTGCCTTATTGCTCTAAGAATTCTACTACTTCGTTGAACAAGACTGCAGATGCAGAAACTCTAGTCCAATTCCTTATTTTAGAGTAAATCTTTTCAGTTATTTGACATTTAACATATTATATATGTATATGTATATATGTATATATATATTATATAATGTATATGTATATTATATATGCATATGTATATTATATGTATACATATATTATAGACTTGTCATATATAGATTTTATTTTGTTGAGATAACATCATCTCTTAATTTCTTAAAGGCTTCTATCATGAAGGAATGTTGAACTTTCCCTAAGGCATTTTCTGTACCTATTGAGATGATCATGTGATGTCTGTCTCTAAGTCTATTTATGATTTCTTTATGTGCACATGTTGAACAATCCTTGTATCCCTGAAATGAAACAAACTTGATCACAGTGTTTGAATAATGTTTGTTCTGTTCTTTTTCTCTTTGGAGCTTGCAGGATTTTGGAATCAAACATGTTTGATTCTTTCCTATTTCTAATTTATCTATTCCTCTTATGAAATTTATAATTTCTTGACCTCTTGTGCTCGTGAATTTCTTCCTCTTCTATGCATAGAATTAAAGTACTTTTTGCAATGATGACTTAGTACTCTAGAATAGTTTAAGTTGGTGTTTTTCATGGAAGATCTCTGTTTCTCTATTTAGATACTGAAGGGAGAGCTTTTCAGACTTTAGTAATCTTCGTTGGCAGTTGTTTGCTCTCAGGACTTAAGTCTGTGATTTTGTGGCTTTCATGGTTTCTTTTGAGAGATCATATGCTATTCTGATAGGATTTGTTTTGTATGTAAGTTAGTATTTTTCTCTTGCATCTCTCAATATTATTTGTTGTTCTGTAATCTTGATATTTTAACTATGATGTGATGCAGATTTTTTCTTCTCTAGTCCTGTCTATTAGGGTTGCTAATTGTGCATTCACACTGTAAATTACTGCAGCAACACCATTGAATAGATTTTCAGTGCCTTTAACTTGAAACTCAGTTCTGTTAGATCTATGGATCATGTCTTGAACTCTTTTTTAATGATTTATTTATTTTTACTTGTGTAAGTGTTTTGATTGCCTATATGTATACTGGTATATATGTAAAGCCTGTGAAGGACATAAGAGGATGACAGAACCCTATGTGGGTGCTGGGAATCAAATCTGGGTTTTCTGGAAGAACAGCAAATGCTCTTAACCCCTGAGTCACCTCTCCTGCCATGTCTTAGAACTCTTGAAAGTTGTGGTTATTCTTGATCACTGTTTTCTTTATTACTCTCTTCATGTGAAGATTTTTAACTTTGTCCAGTCATCAAGGTTCTGGTATTTTTTTGCAGAATCTTAATTTCTTTGTTGAAATTTTCACCTAGCTTGCAGACTTTCTTACCCAGGTCTCGGATTGACTTCCTGTAGTTATTCATCTAGTTACTGTGTGCTCCTGGAAGTCACTGAACATTTTTGAAAGTTGCATCCAATCCAATGTCTTTGGTTATAGTTACCAAAGCATTATAGGGTGATATTGCCTTGTTCTTCCTCATTGTGTATCTGTGTTGGCATTTGCAGGTTAATATTAGACAGCTCCAAGGTAGCTAGTCAGTCTGCCAGCTGAACTCTACTGAGTGGTTTGGTTCATATTCTCCACCTCTGCAGAAGTGTCTTTTGCATTAATAAGACTGAGTTCATTCTCTGTCTCCTTGTGACTACATAGCTTCTCTGAAATTCTGCTCTTACACTCACATTTGAGTTTTGGAAAAAAATGCATTTATCTCTTTAAATAGGCTATTTTTAAAATGTGCTATTTTCTGAAACTCTTAGTAACTGAATTTCCTATAAGTCATGAAAATTCTTATGAGTTAATTTGACATAATTTATACAATTGTAACAAAGGGGAAAATGAATAGCAAAGAGTCATAAATTTTCTTTTTTCTTATTTTAAATGTAACATATAACGTTGTTACAATTTTTATACTTGAATTTCATTTTTGACTATGTATGTGTGTTTGTGTGTGTGCATGTGTGTCTATGCATGGATATGTACATGTGAGTGTAAGTGGTTATGAAAGGCAGAAGAGGACACGGGATACCCTGGAGCTGGAGGTACAGGTGGCTGGGAGTCACCAGATGTAGGCTCTGGAAAGTGAAGTTGGATACTCTGCAAGGATAGTATATATTCTTAATCACTGAGTCACTTCTCCAGCCTCTTGGTTGTCATTTTAAGGAGGATAAAACCCCAGAAAACCATGATTGAAGTTATACTTTGTCATATTACTATCATTATTCAAATTTGTGTTTACCAATCTTATAGTTTTTAACTGCTTAGATGCAGTTTCTCTTTTGCTTTTTTTCACATATATTTGTTACCTTTTACTATTGACAGCATAGAGGCTTTTGGGAGGAGTGTGAGATATATACCTGACCTTTGTATTCACAAAGAATTTATTCATAATTAAATATTAATTCAGAATATTTGTTTGTCATAGACAGCACACTTCAGGAATACAGGCATAGGACAAGACTTTCTAAACCAGTCACCAGCTGCTCAGGCACTAAGGCGAAAAATCAATTAAGTGGGACCTCAGTAAATTACAAAGTTTCTGTACGGCAAAAGAAACAACTAAAGAAGGGAAGAGAAAACACACTGAGTGGGAGAAAATCTTCACCAGATACTTATCCGACAGAGGATTCATATCCAGAAAATACAAATAACTCAAAAAAGAAAGAAATAAGAAGATAAATGATCCAATAAAAAGATGGGTGTTAGACCTAAACAAAGTGTTCTCAAGCGAAGAAATAAAAATGGATGGCTAAGAAGCACCTTAAAAAGTGCTCAACAGGGCTGGAGAGATGGCTCAGCAGTTAAGAGCACTGACTGCTTTTGCATAGGACCCACGTTCAATTCCCAGCACCCATATGGTGGCTATGAACGGTCCTTAACTCCAGTTCCACGGGAATCCAAAACCCTCTTCTGATCTCTATGGCATTGCCATGACACAGGTGCACTCACATACATGCAGGTAATACACTCATACACATAAAATAAAAATAATAAATAAAATATTTTAAGTGCTCAACATCCTTAGTAATTAGAGAAATGAAAATCAAAACCACTTTAAGATTTCCTCTTACCCCTGTCAAATTGGCCAAGATCAAGAGAATGGAAGACTCCAAATGGTGGAGATGTGGAGAAAGAGGAACGCTCATTCACTGCTGGTGGGAATACAGACTTGTCAACCACTATGGAAAGAAGTACGGAGAACCCTCAAAAAGCTAAAATTGAATCTACCATATGATTCAGTGATAGCACTCCTTGGCATATACCCAAAGGACTCATTGTACTGTAGAGATACCTGTACACCCATGTTTGTTGCTGCTCTCTTCACAATAGCTAAGAAATGGAAACAACATAAATGTCCCTCAACTGACAAATGGTTAATGAAAATGTGGCACATCTACTCAACGGAGTTCTACTCAGCAGTAAGAAAATGAAATTGTGAAATTTGCAGGTAAATGGATGGAGCTAGAGAGTGTTGTACTAAGTGAAGTAACACTTGGTACACTTGCAGAAAAGCAAGCGATATATGTTTTCCTTCATTTGTGGATTGTAGCACCAATCCCTTATATGTGAGTATATAAATTCTGAAGTAACACGAGGAGCCAGGTAAAGCCAAAAGATAAATGGAGGTAAAGGAAAAGAAACAACCTGAGAGGGAGATAGTAAGGAACAGATGGTACCTGAGGGAGGTGTAAAAATTATGAGTAATTGGCAGGGAGGCGAGAAGGGAGGGTCACACAAGGAACCATGGTGTGAAGGAGGGAAGGAAGTCAGGAACGGAAAGATGTCAGGAGTTGGGAGGTATTAGGGGGGAGGGAATAATGAGGGCACTGTGACTACTAGGAAGGGAGGGAGGAAGGAGGCCAGATAGTAGAGAAAAGAGTAGAGTGGTTCTCAGGGGGCTAGGAAACCTAGAGGGAAAAGTGATGCCCTAGAAACCCTGTGAGAAATGTATGTAGAATGTCTGAACATTAATGCATATGTATACCTAGGAGAAGCTTGGAAGGGAACACAGTGCCAGATAGAAAAGTCCTCCCTTAGAGCAACAAACATGCCATACAGCACTCATCAAAGAAACTTCTTTTTGCAACAGATGGATGTTACTGCAGAGTTGTACATCTGGTAGGTCAGCCATAGAGAGCATATACCTGGGACATGCCCAGTACTAGGTGACATATGTACAGTCGAATTCCTACAACCAAGGCTCATGGAACATAGTGGAATAAGGGGTAGAAAGAGGGTCCATTGCACCCCTCAACTATCACCAGTGAGGCTTCCATGTATATCAGAGCACATTACATACAGAAGACCTCAACTGGCTAAGTTTTGGCGAATAAGAGACTGTGGAGTGTAGGATGGGACTCCTATATGGAACCTCACTTACCCATGGCTCAGGGACCATTGTAGAAGAGGATACGGAAAGACTGTAAGAGCCAGGGCTGGTTCATGAACGTATCAGGTGGAGGCTTCCAGCTAAATGGAGGCCTGCTCACATGTGCCTGTGGCAGCAGTGACATCCAACTCTGGATCCATGTCAGCTCAATTAAACAAGGACCCAAAAGGGAGGCAAGGTCAGCACTAGATTGAGAACTATTTGAGACTGATTGCTGCTAGGTGAGGGAGACTATGACTTACATACAACCACCAGATGGGCTGACTAGACTCCAGTGGATGCATTTACACTAAAGGACATTTGGGTACAAACACCTGAATGAATAGGACTCAGCAAGTATGGAAGAGTTTGGTAGGGGCATAGGTGGAGGCATGGATTAGGGAGGGGGTCTGGATGTGAATGGGAAATACTGTATGAAATTTTAAAAGCTCAATAAAAAGGTTAAAAAATATTTGTTTCATTATCTTTATACTTTTTTATCACATTTTGTGTGATTTCACCTATTGGGGTCAGGTTTTTTTTTCTACAAATTTCCATGACCTCTTGAAATAATAAACATAGCACACTAATATCTTAGATGCTGTATCTGTTTTGTGAAATTTATACTGCTTTATCAAGTATAAAGTTACTTAGGTTAGTTTTGAAATGTGATTTAGTGAGAACTTGAGTTTTGTAGATGTGCTAATTGACAACCCACGATGCTTAAAGTCTAGAGTAATAGAATTCTCCTCTACTGTGAAGAGAAACAGTTACGTTACTTGCCTGCAGATGTCCTGCTTTGTTCTGACCCTGATCCCAGTTCATTTCCCTTAGCTTATTTTTCCAAGCACATTCTTGACCTGAGTATCTACTGTGACATGACTCCAGGAAGGATCTTCCAGGTTCTGACAGAGTTCCAGAATGATCATCACAATGAGCACTGTTTGCTTAATCATCAAGGTGGAACGACCCATCAGAGTCTTAGAATTCAGAACAGACGTACCATTTTCCATCAAATCACAGGAATGTGCCCTGCAAGAGTGAATGCAGACATCTTGAAGTAAATTCTGAGAGAGAGAGAGAGAGAGAGAGAGAGAGAGAGAGAGAGAGAGAGAGAGAGAGTTCTTTTTCACTGTGCAGGTCCTGGGGATTGAACTCTGGCTTTCAGGCTTGGTGACAAGTGCCTTTACCTGCTGAGTCATCTCACTAGCACCCCTCCTTTTATAAAGATTTTTTTGCCTTTTTAGAAAATTATTTATTTAATAACCACGTAATTAGAAGAAGCATTTCATTACAACAGCATTGATATATTCAATAACAATTTCCAGAGCTAAGATGCATCTCTTTCAAAATTGGCTGTAAATTTTTAGGTTTACAG
>NW_008345972.1:1348814-1349027 GCF_000622305.1 Nannospalax galili
TCTTTATAGACTGGACACTGGTTCAAGTCCATCTGGTGGGGTCTCCTTGGCCTCCTTGATCAAGAGGACAGGTGATCCACCACCATTTTAGGACATTTTGAGAGATGCTCATATACCCCTGGAACTAGTCAACCTAGGAGTGCAAGGAGCAAAAAGTGTCCTTTATGTCCCTCTGACCAAATTAGTATAGGCCTCAAAGTATGTCTGTTAAAC
>NW_008345972.1:1349437-1349824 GCF_000622305.1 Nannospalax galili
AAGGCTTGTTTCCTACTGTTCTTCTCTTTCAGGTTATTTCTTTTCCGTTACCTCCGTTTCCTTTCCATTATCCTGGTTCCTAAAGTTATATCTGATTGCATACTTATTTATCAGTGTCTGGTGCTAGGATCCACATATGAGGGAGAGCATATGTCAATTTTTTTTCTGAGTCTCTGTTACTTCACTTAGTATAACAGTTTCTAGATCCATCCATTTACCTGCAAACTTACTGCTGAGTAGAACTCCATTGTGTGACTGTACCATATTTTCGTTAACCACTCATCAGTTGAGGGTCACTTAAGTTGCTTCCATCTCTTACCTATTGTGAAAAAAAGCAGCAACAAACATGGTTGTACAAGTGTCTCTACAATAGGATGAGTCCTTTAG
>NW_008345972.1:1350599-1351114 GCF_000622305.1 Nannospalax galili
TCTACAGGTGGAGATCCAGTTTTGCCAGCACCATTTGCTGAACATGCTGTCTTTCCTCCAGTGAATGTTCTTGGCCACTTTGTCAAACATCATGTGGCTGAAATTGCAAATACTCATATTTGGATCTTCAATTTTGTTCCATTGATCTATGGGCCTATTTTTGTGCCAGTACAATGTTGTTTTTATGACTATAGCTCTGTAATATAGCTTGAAATCTAGTATAGTAATCCCCGTGGCATTGCTCTTAGTGCTCAGGGTCATTCTGGCTATCCGAGTTCTTTTGTGCTTCCATGTGAATCCCAGGTTAGTTTTTTCCAATTCTGTGAAAAATGTCATGAGGAATTTGATTGACATTATTGTGTTGAATCTATATATGACTTTTGGTAGGATGATCATTTTCACAATACTAATTCTTCCAATCCATGAGTATGGGAGGTCCTTCCACCTTCTGATGTCTTCCTCAGTCTCTTTCTTTAAAGATTTAAAATTTGCATTGTTGAGCTCTTTAATTTCTT
>NW_008345972.1:1353027-1353621 GCF_000622305.1 Nannospalax galili
AAGTCTATTTTGTTCAGTATTAGAATTCCTACGCCTGCTTTTTCCTTAGTGCTATTTGCTTGGTATATTTTTTTCCATCCTTTCACTTTGAGATAGTTTCTGTCCTTGAAAGTGAGATGAGTTTCTTGCAGACAACAAAAAGATGGGTTTTCTTTCTTAATCCATCTACATAGTATGTGTCTTTTGACTGGTGAGTTCAGTCCATTGATATTTAAAGTTATTAATGAAAGATGAGTATTAAATCCTGTCATTTTTATTTCTGTTTACATTCTTGATATAGCTGTACTTTTCCACAGTTATACCTTCATTGGCTTTCTTTCCGCAATCTCTTGGGTATTATCATTCCTTTCTTCAGCTCTTTGTATTCCTTCCAGAACTCTCTGAAGGCCTGGTTTTGTGGACATGAATTCCTTCAGCCTATTTATGTCATGGAAGATTTTTCTTTCCCCTTTGACTATAATAGACATTTTGGCTGGGTAAAGTAATCTGGGTTGGTATCTCTGTTCATTTAGAACTGGGGATACTTTGGTCCAGGCTCTTCTGGTTTCATAGTTTGCACTGAAACATCAGCTGTAATGCTGATAGGTTTTCCTT
>NW_008345972.1:1353644-1353984 GCF_000622305.1 Nannospalax galili
GGAATTGTCTCTTTGTTTTGTACGTGTAGTGTTTTTACTGTGATGTGCCCTGGAGAGTTTCTTTTCTGGTCTTGTCTGTTTGGTGTTCTATATGCTTCTTGAATTTGTATGGGCATGTCTTTCTTTAATTTGGGGAAATTTTCTTCCACGAATCTGTTGAAGATCTGGTCCATGCCATTATCTTGAGATTCTTCTCCTTCCTGTATGCCTATGATTCATAAGTTTAATGTTCTTATGGTATCACACAATTCCTGCATATTCCATTCTTGTGATTTCTTAAATTTTTCATAATCTTTGCTTGAGTGGTCTAGTTCATCCACTTTATCTTCCAGTCTTGATA
>NW_008345972.1:1354117-1381445 GCF_000622305.1 Nannospalax galili
AGAAGTTTATCCCTATCTTCCTTCAGTTCTTTGATTTCTTTGTTTGTGTGTTCTTTAAATTCACTGAATTCTTTTACATGTTTATAGTTCTTTTGAGTTCCATGTCCTGCATTATCTCTAGGGGTCTCTCTAGGGGGTTCTCTAGAGGATTATTGGTATTTGATGGGAATATGTTGTTGTTTTTTCCTGTTATTATTTTTTCTCTGTGATTTTGACATGTAAATTTCTTTTGTAGCTTCTGATTCTTGTGTGAGACTCAGGCCTTCAAGTTCAGGTCTGCTTCTTTTTGTGAACTTTATGTGTCTGTGGTTTACTTTTAGGGCATGAAAAGCTGGTTCATCTAAGCTTCTGGTTTCTCTTTTGATTTTATATTGGAGTGGCTGGATTGCTTTTGTCTTCAGGAGTTCCCACAGAGGCCGAATTCAGATGAGGGTCAGATGTTTTTAGGCTTTCCCCTAAGGTCTGGATCCCTCCAGGAACAATTTTGGCCTCAGGAATTTGGGGGTTGGACTGGCCTAGGAGCCTGGCCCAGGAAAGATGCTGGTCTAGGGCAGCTGGTGGCCATGCCACCCAGAGATGTGAAGGCAGATGGGATGGGAAGAGGCCCCATGGACTCCTGGGGACTGCACTGAGGAGATGGGTTCTTCTGGATGCAAAGAATCAGGAAGACGGAAGGTCAGCCCCCCCTGAAACCCAGAAAGAGGCTGTCAGTTGGTGCAGGCCCAGGGAAGCAGAGGGAGGTGAGGGCAGGACCAAGCCCAGAAGCAAGGCTCCTGGGGCCCAGAGAAGGCACTGCGTTGATCTGGATGAAAAGGATCAGGAAGCAGTATTGGTTCCCCAGGCACCTGGGGCCCCAAGACAAGGAATGGGGCGGGGCCCAAACTAGGAGGAGAGAATGGCAGGGGAGTTTGGAGGGTGAATGGGGCTGGGGGCATCACTGCATGGAGGGCGCAATGGACTTACCCCAGAGACAGTCCTATGGGTAGGAGAGAGGCCTGTGGTGGGTCCTGCAGGCCCAGGGAAGCAGAAGGAAGTGAAGGCAGGCCCAGGCCCAGAAGCAGTGCTCCTGGGGCCCAGAGAAGGCACTACATTGGTCTGGATGAAAAGGATCAGGAAGCAGTATTGGTTCCCCAGGTGTCTGGGGCCCCAAGACAGGGAATGGGGCAGAACCCAAACTAGGAGGAGAGAACGGTGGGGGAGATAGGAGTGTGAATGAGGCTGGGGGAGTCACACCCGGAGGGCGCAATGGACTTACCCCAGAGAGAGAGGCCTGCAAGTAGGAGAGAGGCCTGCAGCAGGTCTTTCAGGCCCAGGGAAGCAGAGGGCGGTGAGCTTATAAATTTTTTAACTAGCATAATACTTGTATGTGTTTTTGGAAATACTGTTTGATTCTTGATACACTAATGAAATGTCTAATGATGAGCCAAGGAGATATAAACATAGAGGAAGTAGTGAATGCTGGGGAGAATGTAAACACATGAGATTTCTCATGCATTGCTACCGGAATGAAAACATGTATAGACATTGGAGAAAACAGAAAGAAGGCTCCTTATAGAACGTGGAACCACCGTCTGATCAGAGAACCCATTTCACAGCTGAAGAGCAGCAGTGGGCCCATGCTCATGATTTCACTGGCCTTATCATGTCCTCCACCACCCTAAAATAGCTGGATAAACAAGACAGTGGAATGGCCTTTTAAAGACACAGCTAACATGCCAATTGGGTGGCAATGATCTGTCTGTAGGGCTGGGGCATGACTCTCCACAAAGTTATGTTTGCTCTGAATCAGCATCCCATAGATATTACCATTTCTCCTATAGCCAGTATTCATAAGTCTAGGAGTCAAAGGGTAGAAATGCGAATAATCACACTCAGTGTCATCCCTAGGGCTCCACGATGACATTTCCATGACTTTGCTCTGTGGATCCAGAAATTTAGGGTACAGAGGAAGCAATATTTCTGCCATGAGGCATGACAATCATTCCATTGCAATGGAAGCTAAGACTTCCTCCTGGTCACTTTGTACTCTTAGGGCCCTTGAATCACCTGGCTAAGAAAGAAGTAGTAGTGTGAGAAAGTGCAACTCATCCAAACTACTAGGAAAATTGGACTGCTTCTCCACAATGGAGGTTTGCAAGGATGTGTCTGGAATGCAGGATATCTTTAGGTTATCTCTTAGTATCATCATGACCTGTGATTAAGATCAATGGAAAACTACAACAATTCTATCTAGACAGGATGATAAAAGACTCTACATTTGAGGTGGGTCTTCCTACATCAATTAAGACAATAAAGACAATTCCTCATATGAGGCTTCCTACTCAGGTGATTCTAGTTTGTGACACGTTGAAATTCAAACCACCCATCAAAATCCACCTCTTGTCAACTTAAACACAAACAAATCATTTTAAAAAGCCATAACTTTACCCATATATATATATGCACATATACATACACATAAATAAAAATAAATCTTAATAACGTTTCCCAAGTTTCATGTTTATTTCACAGTATGAAATGTAATCCTCTTTTAAAAGCCCCCAAATTCTCCAATACTTTAAGTCTTTAATCTCTTGTTTATAAAAATATTAAAAACAAGTTATATACTCCCAACATATTATAGTACCAAGTAGGCATTCTTACTCAAAAGAGAGCATAACAAGGCCATAACAAATAAATAATAACAGCAAAGCAAAATCAAACCCAGCAGAGTAAACAATAAATTCTGCAGATTTTATGACCAGCATCTGGAGTTTGGATATAATCATGTCATCTTCTGGGCTCTAGAGAGCCTGGGTAGTTAAGTCCCTTGAAGAAAGTGCAATGAATTTTTTTTTTGAGACAAGTCCTCCCTTTAGCCCCACCTGGCCTGGAATTTATTATGTAGACCAGGCTGGCCTCGATCTCACAGAGAACCTCTTGCCTCTGCCTCCCAAGACAAGGGATTAAAGGTGTCTGCCACTATGCCCAGCAAAAGTTTAGTCTTTTAATGTCCCATATGTTAAATATGATAATAGATTTATAACAATCACTAACATCTCAGTCATGTTACATTACATGATATTATTTACCTTTTGATTGCTTCACCTTGTCTCTTTCTTGGGAGTTAGTTTATACTGTTGCTACTGCTAATGTTTCCTTCACTGATATCAGAACCAATGGACTGAGCGACTACTGGGTTCTCAGCTTCCCAGCTGTGAGACAGCTATTGTTACTATTTGGTATAAGTAGATTTTATAAAGTCTTTATGTTATCGGTTCTGTTCCTCTTGTGAACCCTGACTGGTGCAAGTGATAAGTGGCCCACACAGCCTTAACAAGCTGAAGATTATGGAACTGACAAGTATTTCCAAGAGCTGTCAAAATAACCCAAATCCTGCTCACCCTGTCCACAGGCCCAGAGGGACTTCTTCCTAGGGGAGAATGGAGATTTAGAGCTTTTAGTCAGTTCACATGGAGGAAAAACCAACATGGAGGTGAGTGGGGGCTTAGACCACTGTTTCCTCACTTTCCCTCCATCCCCAGTGATAACTGGGGATGTCCACAGAAGCCTGTGGAAAGCTATATATTCCACATTCAATCCTGCAAAGGAAAGGCAGCCTACTAGCCCCTTCTTCAGATCACTCAAGCCTCGACAAAAGGTCTTTGGAAGTTCTTCTTTGAGATGTATATCCCTCTCACGTGTTTGGTGATTAACTTTAATGTATTGCCTTGACTGATCATTAGGGTGCCCATGTGAGATTAGCATGAGACTAAAGGCTTAAGCGTACAGTTTACTTTCCAGAGAAACATAAACAGTGATGTATATGAGCTAATTCTGGTAATAAATGTCACATATATCTCACTGTTTATGCTTCTCTGGAAATCACTGACTACTACAGATTTTATTTCTAAAAGGATGCAGAAGATGACTTTTTCAGATAATATTCTGATTACAAAAGAGCACTATAAAATGAGCCTGATGGCCAACCACTAGTCTAACAGAGGCAAACAACACTACGGCCCTGCAACAAACTAGACCTTCTTTAAGAAAGCAAACATTTCCTCTGAGAGAACATGAGTGATTTTAAAAAGATGAATGATAAATAAAATAAATACAATCAATCACCTGACTCCAGATGCACAAGTTCAAACACAAACCACAAGCAGCCTGATAAACTATGAGAACATAGCTCCTCTAAAACATACTAATCCCACAGCAGACATCTCCTATGAGAGTGAATTAAGTGAAATCCCAGATAAAGAACTCAAAAGATTGATGTGATCATTAATAATGTCAAGTTGACAGATCTAGAATCACCTAGGAAGCAAACCTCTTGGCAAGCCTGTGAAGAATTTTCTAGATTAGGTTAATTGGGTGGGAAGACTCTCCTTACATATGTGTGGCCCTATTCCATGGCCTGGTGTCCTGGACTGAATAAAAAGGAGAAAGTAAGCTAAATCCCATCATTCATCTCTCTCTGATTCCTGACACAGATTCAGTATAACCACCTTTCACAAGCCCCTGCCACCAGGATTTCCCCTCCAGGATGGACTGTACCCTCAAACTGAATCAAAACCAACCTTTTCTTACTTAAGTCACTTTGTCAGGGAATTTTAACAGAGAAACAGAAAAAGTAATTAATACAAATGATTATAAATATGTCCAAAGAAATTAAAGTCCTGAGTAAACTGAATGAATCTCCAAAAACCAAATAAAAAGATGGTTGAATTGGGAATGCTGATGTGACATATAAGAGAAGAATTCAGTAAAAGACAGAAACAGTGAAGATAAAACAAACTGAAATGCTGGAAAGGAAACAAATAAGAAGTCAAAGAGAAAGGTCAGTGGGAAGCCTCACCAATAGAGTGGATCAAGAAGAGGACAGATATCTGACCACGAGGAAAACATGAAGAATCGGAACTATCAAAACACAAAGATAAATTAAGAAGCTAGAAGTGGCGTTTCCATTCTATGGTACACTGTGCAAGACCAGATCTAAGCATTATGGGCACAGAAAAGAATTTCATTTCATCTCAGCACTGCAGAATGCACAGTCTTCTCAGCAGCCTATGGAAGTTTCTCTAAAATAGGTCATGTATTAAGAAACAAAGCAACTATTAATGAATATCAGAAAATCAAAATAATTCTTGGTATTCTATCTGACTCGAGCTAAATAAAACTACAAATCAACAAGAGAAACTATAAAACACATGTAAATGCATGGAGATTAAACCACACATTAAAAAATATTTTGACTTACTTTTGTTTTATGTGTATGAGTGTTATGCCTGCATGTATGCAAGTGTACTCAATGTCATGCAGTCCCCATGGAGGACAGGTGATGTTGACAGATCTCTTGTAACTAGAGTTAGAGCTGGCTGTGAGCCACCAAGTAGGTGCTGGGATTCAAACCCAGGTCTGCAATAGCAGCCAGTGCTCTTAACCACTGAATCATCTCCCCGGTCCCCATAAAAAACACATTATTGTTTTTAAATATTTTATTTTTAATTATGTGTATATGTGTATGGATTTGGGCACATGAGTGTAATGTCCATAGAGGCCAGAAGAGGGAGTCAGATCCCTTGGAGCTGAAGTTACAAGTAGTTGTGAGCCATGATAGTCTATAAAAGCAGCATATAGTCTATAAAAAGTACTCTTAACCACTGAGCCATCACTGTAGCCCTAAACAACACATGATTGAAGGACGAATGGATCAAAGAAGAAATTAAGAAGGAAATGAAAAAAAATTATTGGGCTCAAGTACAAATGAAAACATGACATACCAAAACATAATATATAGAGAAAGCATTCTTAAGAAGGAAGTTGATAGCTATGAGAAATCACAGAGATCTCTATAAATGACTTAGTCATAAACCTTAGGAACATAGGAAAATAAGATGGAGCTAGACCCTGAATCAGGCAGGAAGCATTACTTAAGATCATGGTAGAAATGGATGAAATAGGAATGAGATAAAAAATAATTAATGAAATCAAGAGCTGGTTCTTTGAAATGAGGCAAGATCAGCAAACCTTAGATAAAACTAACCAAAAGAAAAGCAAGGAAGATCCAGATTTTAAAAATGAGTAAGGGTGCTGGAGAGATTGATGAGTGGTTAAAAGCACTTGCTGCTCTTGCAGACCACCCAGGTTCAGTTCCCAGCAGCCACGTGGCAGCTCAAAACCACTCTAGTTTCAGAGGATCTGATGCCCTCTTCTAGCCTTCTTGGACACTAGAGATAAATGTGGTAGGCATGCATATGTACAGGAAAACACATAAAATAAAAATAAATCTTTTTAAAACTTAGAAGGTAAAGGACAGCCATTATGACTGATAACAATGGAACTCAGAAAATAATTAGGGCATACTTTAGAAACATAATCCATTAAATTGGTAAATCTAAAAGAAATGAGTTTCTAGATGCATGTGCCTAACAATGGCCTATGAAGATGAGATCAATAATTTAAGTAGATCTATAATAAGCAGCAATATTGAAGAAGTAATTTTTTAAAAACCTCTCAACTGAAAAAGTACAGTCCATGTTTGATTCATTGCTGAATACTACTAGTCTCTATTGGTTTTAAAGAGTTAAAACAAATGTTTCTTGTTATTCCATAAAATACGAAAGGAAGGAATAATTTCAAACTATTTTCACGAAGCTACTTTAAGACCCCAAGCCAGATGAAGACAGAGCTAAAAGAAAATATCATAGACCAAGCTCTGTGATGAATACACACTCATAAAAATTCTTAATAAAATACATGATCAAGTTGGCTCTATTCCAGAGATTCTGGGATATTTCGACATATGCAAAATATATAAACGTAATTAATCACTTAAGTAGACCCAAGGGCAGAAATTACATGCTCATCTCCATAAATGCAGAAAAGGCCTCTGATAAAATCCAACTTCCTTTCATGATGAGAGTCCTCAAAGAATTGGTAATAAAAGGAACATATCTCAACATAATAAAGGCTATATATGCCACGCCTATAATCAACATTATACTAACTTGGGGAAAAGTAAACATATTTCCACTAAAATCAGAAACAAGACAGGCTTTTAACTTTTTCTACCCTTAATACAGTGCTGGAAGTCTTAGCTAGAGCAAGAAGGCAAGGGAAACAAATAAAATGACACAAATAGGAAATGAAGTCAAAGTATCCTTATCTGCAGATGATGTGATTCTGTTGTGTGTGAGACCCTAGCAAAAACATCAGAAAACTTTTAGAACTGAGAAACACTTTCAGCAAAGGGTCATACAGAATCAGTAACTTTCCTATCTGCCAATAACAAACATGCTGAAGAAGAAATCAGGGAAGCAAACCACTCACGATTGCCAATAAATAAATACATAATAAATAAATACATAAATACATAAACAAATAAATAAAACTAAAAAAAGAAGTACCTTGAAATAAGTCTAACCAGGAAAGTGAAAGACTTCTAATATAAAACTTTAAAACACTCAAGAAAATTAGAAAGATGTTAGAAGATGGAAAGATCTCCAGTGTTTGTTGATTGGCAGAATCGATACTGTGAAAATGGCTTTCTTACCAAAACCAATCAGTGCAATACTCATCACAATTCCAATACCATTCTTCACATAAAGAGAAGTTCAATATTAAAAGTCATTTGGGATCAAAAAAGATCCAAAATATCCAAAGTAATGCTGAACAAAATAATAATAATGCTGAAAGTATTAACATATTTAATTTCAAGTTATATTACAGAACTGTAGTAACAAAAATGCCATGTGCCATCACAAAAATAGACATTTAGATCAATGGACCAGGAAAGAAGATCCAGATATAAACCTAGGTAGTTACAGCCTCCTGAATTTTGATAAATATTCCCCAAATACACATTACTAAAATCCAGCCTCTTTAACAAGTGGTGCTGAAAAGCAGCACGAAAGATTGTAACTAGATTCATATCTCTCACCCTGCACAAAAATCAGCCCCAAATGAATCAAAGACCTTAAACTAAGATATGAAACTCTGAAGCTGTTTGAGGAAAAAGTAGGGAAAATGCTAAAAGATACTTAGGTAAAAACTTTCCAAATACATCTCTTGTCACTCAAGAAATAAGGCCAAAAATCAACAAATGGAATCTCATGAAAATACCAAAAAACCCCACCTTTTTACAGCAAAGGAAATTGAATGAAGAGACAGAGAACAGAATGGGAGGAAATGTTTGTCAGCTATGCATTTGTTTTAGCTACTTTTGTTGTTGCTGAGACCTAATTGAAACTACTTTGATATTTTATCTCAACCCAGTCAGAATAGCTTATCAAGAAAATAGATGACAGTAAAGGCTCTCCAGGATGTAGGGAAAGGTGAATCTTTATCTGCTGCTGGTGGGCAATAAGACTGGTATTGCCACTATGACATCAGTGTGGAGGTTTCCCAGAAGGCTAAAAACAGATCTACCATATAATCCAGATGTACCACTCTTGGGCATATACCCTGAGATACTTGCACATCCATGGCTATTGCTGCATGGAAAATGAATCAGCCTAGATGTCCATCTATAGATGACTGGATAATGAGAATGTGTTGTATATACACATGGAATTTTATCTAGCCATAAAGAAAAGAGAACTTATTAAATCTGCAGGAAAATGAATGGAACTGGAAAATACATTATATGTTATATAACCCAGGGTCAAAAAGGTAGAAACTACAAACTTTCATATGTAGATTCTAGCATTTAACTTTCATATGTGTATATTTATGTGGGAGCACATGTCTGTAGAGACCCCCAAAACCATGAAAAGGTCCATAGTAAGAGAAAAGAAAAGAGGTTTTAAGGGAGAGGGGTGTGAAACAAAGGAGGAATTCTGGGAGTAGAAGAGTTTAAGCTGGGAGGGGAGTCAGGGAGATAGGATAGACAAAGTATGCAGGACAGGGTCAAACAATACTGTAAGGAAACTGGCTACTTTGTAAGGAAATTAAAAACTAAAATTAAATTTTAAAAATTAAAAGAAAAAGAAAAAGACTGGTTCTAAAGAAACAAAATTTTAACGACTGGATTCCTAAAGTGATTCTGGGTTCTGGAACTGGCCATCTGATCTGATTACATTAAAGACTTGCTGACTCCATTTGCAGTTGTAAAGAGAGCACTGAAAGTCAAAGGTCTGAATTTTTTATAGATATGCAAAATATCTCTATTCCATTCTCCTACTCAGCCCTTTACAAGAAGAAAGGCACTTTGTGACTGTGTATAGGAAACTTGAACATTTGGAAAATGCACTGACTGCAATGGTTGCTAAGAAAGTCACTGACAGAGTGGTGAAAGGAAAGAAAAGGCTCCGGGATTCGAACTCCCTACTCACATGTCATTCAAATGACCTAAGAGCTTCGAGGGGCTCCTCAAAGGTGACCCCTACTTCCTACAGGTGCAGACTGAGGCCACCGAAATTAAACCCATATGCATCTATGGTTAGCCAAACTACAATTGCAAGCTAAATGCTCGTCCTTGCAGGCCATCTACTGTTAAGGGAGGACACAGACTGGGAAAGAATGGGACTCTGTAAGTTGTGATGTGGTATGTGTGGTGACCCTGATGAATCCAGGGACACTAAGCCCCTAGATTCTGATATTTTTAACTAGTAGATTCTCTCTTCCCCCAGCAGGGCCCAGTAATCATAGCCTCTACACACAGCATGTTTGCATTTTCATCACAGGATGTCAATTCTCCACTGCCTGAGAAAATGCGGTGGTTTTCCTTGAATCAGTTTCCATTGAACACAATACTGTTTCTCCACAGTACCCACCACTGTTTTTGCTTTGAGATTTATGACTAGACTGAAGGTGAGGTACAGTGTGCCTGATGATGAGCTGTGGCGTGGTCTGAAGGGAATGATTGAATTTTCTAATTCACAGAGGCAGAAATCTGGGAAGCATGTGTGAAAATGCATTCTAAGGGGATAGGATGATGATGGCAGGAACATAAAGTTGGCTCAGGACACACTGACTGTCATGGGCTCAAGGATCATAAATCCTGCACTTGATGCTTCAGAGAGGTAGAAAAGCCTGTGTTTGTTTATTTGGTAGACTGGAACATGGATCTCAGGTTGCTCACAGTAAGTACACTCAAAATGCTGTCCTTGCAATGATTTAATGAAAAGGAAGACACTCAAGAAAGATGCTCAAAATCTTCATGAAATTCAGATGCCAGACAGTGTATTTGTCATTTAAGATGTAATCATCCACGCAAGGAACATCCAGAATATTCACTTTCCTATGTGTTCTTGAAATAACTTTGAGAAAAGATCCTGTGCATCCTTGAAGAGCTCTGATTGCTCTTACCTGTAGCTCACCCTTACAGCGAGAACTATGGTCGTTGAGATATGAATAAATAAAACAGGAGAAATGGGATACCAGGGTAGCTGTGGCTAAGTGTGCACACTCAAACCCCAACACAGCATGGGCATGGTGTTCTCAATGGGCCAAAGCAGCAGTCAGAATCATTGACACATGTCAACTTATGACTAGTTAACTGTGGTGTTCCTAGACGTGAGATACATAAGAAACACCAAATTTTTATTTAATCTATGTAAACAGGAAAGTTTCAAGTCAAGACAACAAATGCATAATTTGAATTATAACAACCAATTCCCTGACTTGAAGTTCTTATACCCAGATTCCTTGAATGAAGGGCAAGTAGGGTCATTTTGAGACAAGATTCCAGCAGACAGCTAAAAATGTTATTAAAATTTCTCCCAGCTTTCCCCAAATGCACTTGTTTTTTTTAGAACAAATGAGCACTGGGAAAAAGTCAACCTTTATGGGGACTACTGGACCCTGCGTCTGAACAGCAACTGATTTCCCCTCTACAGAAAGCGGATGGATCTTGAAGAATGAGAGAGGAGTGCAGTAAGCTTGACTCAGAGGTGACCATAATAATTTTAACTGCTCTATTAGATGTTTCACTGCTCAAGCAAATAAACACATCTCATGTATGCAGCAACTAATACACCAAGGGTCCCTTTCCCCATGTTTATCTATGAGGCCCATCAAAAAAGTTGGTTTTCAGCTGGCAAGTGTGTGTTTGGGTGAAATACCCCCTCTAAAGCAAAGGATGAGTTGTTGTATCTGTCTCCTCGCACAGCCAAGTGATACGATAACTACTGCCATATGTGAATTTTGAAGGTAATGTATTCCTCATCTGGGTGTCCGGTCACAAAGAGAAAAGGCTTCTGGTTTTTCCTGGGATCCAAATGACAGGAGTCTCTGTAAAAGTTCCAGATTTCTGTGCACCATACTCTACTGCTTAGGCTGTAGTGGTGAATCACAGAAGAAGCCCTTGGGATTGTAGAGCAATATCCTCCAATCTTTCTAAATATGACTACTGTCATTTTGAATGTCAGTTTGGGCCTGCCAAGGTGGTAACCTGGCCCACCAACTTACTAGGCAGTCTGAGCTGCCATTTATGAATTGGCTGTTATCTGTTCTACAAGCCATAAAGTTGAGCAGGAACAATACTCTATCATCAGGTGGACGTGGTCTAGAGATACTGGCAACAATCAGTAAGTTAAAGATGTGGCTACAATGTCCTCAGTTACTACTTGTGCCACAGCTTCGTCTCTACCCCAGCCTGTACTATGGCCTTGTGGAGAGGATTCTACTATCCTCAATTTATACCAGAAGGAAAAACTCACCTGACCTGCAGATGGGCCCGCACAATGAGGAGACCGGAAAGCTGCGGCAGTAGATCCTATATTTGGGAAATTCTCAAAATCGTGGTGAAAGGAAATCTTCCCAGTGGGAAGAACTCTGAATAGAACCCCTGGGTGTTCACTTTCATGGAAGGGAAAATAACCAGACATGTAATCTGATTATATACTGATTCATGGGCCATAGCTAATAACTTAGCTGGACAATCAGGTACTTAGAAGGAACATGATTGGAAATTGGTAGTAAGGAAACTTGGGAAAGAGCTATCTATTATGTACGTGGACCTCTCAGAATTGGCCAAAATAAGAATATATTTGTATCCCGCATGAATCCTTATCAAAAGAGGGCTTCATCAGAGGTGGACTTTAATAAAGTGAATATGGTGAATGTTCTATGGATACTAGTACTCAGCCTCTCCATCCATTCATGTAATTGCCCGTGGGCTCATGAACAAGGTGAAGATGATGGCATGGATGGAGATTATACAGATCTCACCTGACTAGCAGCTGTTGAGTGCCAATTTTCTAACAGCAGATACCAACGCTGAGTTCCCAGTATGACACCATTCAGTAGGGTAATCAACAGTGGTTCCAAACTGGCTTAATTATTCTACCACAAAAGGAGCAGCTTTGTATTTTTATTAGAATAAGCACCTACAATGGATACATATCTACCTTTGCTGCATGCAATACTTATGTCAAAACTACTATCCATGTTCTCACCATAATAATGTTATGGTACTCCAAACATTACTTCTGATCAAGTAACTCAGTTCGCAGCCAAAGAAACACAGCAATGGGCTCCTACTTGTGCAATTCACTTGTCCTTTGCCACATTCCTCCATCATCCTGGAACTTAGGACTGACAGAGTGATGACAAGGCTCATTGACAACTCAGTTACAGCATCAGTTAGATTGCAATGTCTAGCAAAGTTGGACAAAGTTTTTCAGAAGGCAATCCATGTTCTTAATCAAAATCCAGTAAGTCCTGGTTTTCTCTTATAGTAAGTTTCCGTGGAAGTAGGAATAAAGGGGAAGGAATGAGAGTGGTATCACTGTTTCTCATGCCTAGTGACCTATAAGCAAGATGTTTGTTTCTTTTTCATGACACCATGCTCTACTGGCCTGTAGGTCTTCATTCAGAGGAGGGGAATGCTTCACTAGGAGACACAATTATTCCACTGAACTGACCATCTTGGGTTCTTCATAATTAATCCTTTGCACCAATGAGTAATAGAGAGAGTGAGAGAGCTGCTATACTGGTTAGAGGGACTGATCTACATAACCAAGGGAACATTGGACTGTGACTCCACAGTAGATGTGGGAAGAATATATCTGAATATAGGAGATACTTTAGGGAGGATACTAACATTACCAACCTACCTTAGCTACTTTTCTCATTGTAGTGACAAAAATACCTGACAAAAAGAAACTTCAGATTTAAATTATTTATTTTGCCTCAGACTTTGAAGGTCCAGTCCATCATGATGGGGAAGTTATGATATCAGGAGCTTGAGGAAGCTGGTCACATTGTGTCTACAATCAGGAAGCAGAGGAGGATGAAATGCTAGTGCTCAGCTTACCTTCTCCTTTTTATACAGTCCAGGATCACAGTCAGAGAATGGTGCCACCCACAGTGCCAGGTTTTCCCACTTCAGCTAACTTAGTCAAAATAATCTCTCATAAGTGAGCTCTAAAGCTTGTCTCCTAAATGAGTCTAGATCTTGTAATGTTGGCAGCAAATTATAACCATTTTACATGCCTTGTGATTAAGGTCAGTGGATAATGATAACAGCGATCAAATACAGCCAGGACCATGAATTATCCAAACCTTTTAAGAGTGCAGCTGGGTTACCAGGTAAAGCCCCATGACTAGCTAAGGTGCTGGGTGAATGAAGAAGAAATACAGAATGAATGGTGAGTGGAAGTAGTGATAACATACAACCAGTAACAGAAACGGGAACTATGATTGTAGTGTTTACCTCTTATTTTGCCTGTTTCTGTCTGTACGTGTACATCTTTCCCCGCTTTCTCCTTTTATTTTCTTATTATGCAGCATGAGATGTACTAATTTTATATTAGAGTATTTAAATATTGTTCCTTTGCCTCCTCCGCTAGGAAAGAGGCTAGGATATATTTGATTTTATTTAAGATAGTTATATTATTTCAGGCAGAATTTTGACCTGATACTGGTTTTACTTGGAGCCTAAGAACAGTTTAAGGAGATTCTTGTGGATGCAAAGCTGACAAAGGGTACTTGTAATGGCTAATTTTGTATATTAACAGGTGGTTATGGGGTAGCCAAATTAATCATTTTTAGTATGCTGCTTGATGACATTAACACTGAATCACTGAACTTAGCAATATGATTAACCCTAACAGGACAGGGCTTATCCATCAGCTGAAGGTTTGGACAGGAAGCTGAGGGAGAAATTTGTGCTACCTTTTTCCCTCATATTTGCCTGCTGAGCTGGGCTAGGTCTCATTTTTCCCATGCACAGACTGAGATTTAAAGAGTTCCCTAGTTTTCACAATACAGGACTTGCATTGCATTACTCCACTGATTTCATTAAGTTTAGCCTAGCTGTGACTTCTCAGCTGCCCTGATTTCATGAGCCAATTCTTCATTCTAAATTTCCATGTACATTCCCCTGGTCTATTTTTCGGAAGAGTCTCAACAAACACACTTTTCCTCCTGTCTTAAAAACTCATTCTGATTACATAGCCACTCAACAGTCAGCCTTCTATCACTGAGACAAGATATTTGAGAAAAATCAATTTACAAAGGAAAAGATTTATCTTGATTTACAGAATCAGAAGGTCCAGGCCATGATTGACAGGCTCCATTGCTTTGAGACTGTAATAAGGCAGCATATCATGTTGGAAGAATGTAGAGGAGGAAAGCTTTTACTAAACTCTTCCTTATATGAAGCATGGGATTTTCCTCATTTCTATAGCATCTGTAAGTATTAGGACTGTCTCCTCAGAAATGACATTTACAAAAATGAGTCAATTGTGTTTATGCATATGTATATCTTTGTACAACAACAAAAGCTTTTTCCACTGTGTTATATTTAAATTTTCTTTCAGAAAGATTTCTTTGTGTATGGGTGTTTTCCTGCATATATGTATGTGTACCATGTGCATGCCTGGTGCACACAGAAGCCAGAAGAGTGTGTTGAATCCTCTAGAACTGGAGTTACAGACTTTTGTGAGCTGCCATGTGGGTGCTAAGAACCAAACTCTGTGTTCCACAGAAGCAGCAAGTATTCTTAAATGCTGAGCCATTTCTCCAGCCCAATATACTTAAACTTCCTAAGTTCTACTTCTAATTTCAAATGCTACCAATATTTATTACGTAAAAATAAAGTATGCAGTTACTCATTGTGAAGTAGAAGTCTTGACTACAAATAATCTTCCCTCAAAAGTCCACAAAAGAGGAATGAGATTATGCTAGTGTGTGCACAAAGTGTTTCTGAGCTGACATGTCACATGTCACACTGACATCATTGCCGGGCTTTATACTTTCTTGAATTCATCAATTGGTTCTACATGTGTTCATAAAAGTCCTTCTGACTCATTCAACTTTCAATTCACATTGAAGAATTTATTCCTGGGCTGGAGAGATGGCTCAGCAATTAAGAGCACTCTTTGTCCTTGCGGTGGACCTGAGTTCAACTCCCAGCACCCACATAGTGACTAACAGCCATCTGTAACTATAGTTCTAGGGGAATTCAATGATCTCTTCTGACCTCTGGGGGCATTGCATGACACGGTTGCACTTAGATACATGCAGGCAAAATGCACATACACATAGAATAAAAACAATAAATAAAATATTTTTTAAATATTTATTCTAATCTCTGCCTATTCCTTAACTCTTAAACATTTGTGTCTGTTATGTCTCAGCATTTTCCCCTTCTGCATAATCTCTTCCCTTATCTTTCAAGAAGACATATGTTAAGCTCAGAGACATGTTGTCAATGTTTATTTTAATCATTTCTTTCATGTTCAACTTTCTTTTAACTTTTGATGTATTTCCTTAAAAATAAATAACCAGCTTAGTCTTCAAAGGTAGTCACATGACTGCTCAAGCCACGGATGCTTTCCACTTCTGCAAGTATTTTATTTGCTTCTGACCCTGGATGAGGTGTATTAAAATTCTCTGAGAGGCTGAGAACACAGCTGTTGCTCAGCCCTTCAGGTTGAGTGCCTCCTCAGTCAGAATACTCCTACAGTGACAGTCTCAGACTGCAGAGGCCAAGAGCCAAGTAGTTGCTCAGTTTCCAAGGCTGGGTGCCTTAGCAGTCCCAATCAGGTAGCGAAGACCTGTAGGGTTCCTGGAGAGCAGCAGGTCCTTAGTCAATAGCAAGAGCCCAGAAATATTGGTTCTGACATCAGTGAAGGAATCAGCAGCAGCAACAGCAGCAAAATGATTTAACTTGATGGTCAGAGGAAAGGCCAAACAAGCAAAAGGTGGGGAGTCTTCTAAGGTGGCAGATATTGCTCAATGGTTAAGAGCATTCACTGTTTTTAGGAGGACCTGGGCTCAGTTTTGAGCACCCTCAGGGTAGCTCACAACCATCTGTAACTCCAGTTCGGAGGATATGGCTCCATCCTTTGATCTCTGTGGGCACCAGACATGCATGTGGAGCACATAAATACATACATATAGGCACACACTCATCACATAAAATACAGTAAGTAAAGCTTTATTTTAATGTGAATAACCTTCCTTCTGTCATGTCTCTTTTATCTGGGCTATAAGCAGAAAGTGCTGCCCACATTTAGGGTGGGTCTTTCCACATTAATGAAGGGAATCAAGACAATTGCTTACCGAGGCTTTCTACTCAGGTGATTCTAATTTGTGGAAGTTGACAATTAAAAAATAAATCCATCACACTCTAATCCTTATCAAATTGAAACACAATCACATCACTTTAGAAAAAACATAACTTTATGCTGGTACACACACATACACATAAAATAATAAATAAATGATAAATCTTTTAAAATAATGAAAATAACAATAAACCTTAGAATCATAATTTTGTCCCCATATCCCATAATATAAGTACGGTCCACTTTATTTCATAATATAAGTACAGTCCACTTTAAAAGGTCTCCTAAATCCTTAAATATCTCAATGCTTCAAAAATTTCAAATCCCCTCACTATAAGCTCCTATGAATATCGAAATGAAGCTACATACTTCTAACATTTTGTGGAACCAAGAAGGCACTCTTCTTCAAAAGAGAAAATCATGCCACAGCAAATGAAAGATAACATCATAGCATCAAATCCAGCAAAGAAAACACCAAATCCTGGGACCCCAGTAACTGAAATCTAGAGATTTAAATGTCATCTTCTGGATTCCATAGAGCCTGGGGAACAAAGTCCCTTGAAGAATACTTGGTTTTTAATGCCACATAACTTCAATAATATAGATTTATAGCCCTTCACAGCTAATGTTATCTCAAACTGTTACATTACATGAAAAAGAAATAGGGGGGGAAACCCACGATTATTTGCTTAGTATATACACAAGCATATTCCTAGTAAATAAGACCAAAAACATTCAAGTCAATTACAGTTCTCATTTCTGTAACCAACCATGTGACCTCAGCAGAATTCTACAAGAGTTTCAAAGAAGAGCTACAACCAATACTTCTTAAATTATTTCTAAAAATAGAAACAGAGGGAGCACTTCCACTCTCCTTTTATGAAACTAGTATTACCAAAGCCAAGTAAAGGCACTACAGGCCAGTATCTCTGATGAACACAGATGCAAAAATCCTCAATGGAAATATTTTCAAACTTAATGCAGGCATATATCAAAGACTATGAACCAGCCAGGTATGGTGGTGCACACCTTTAATCTCAGTACTCAGGAGGCAGAGGCAGGCAGACTTCTCTGAGTTCAAGGCCAGACTGGTATATAGTGAGTTCCAGGCCAGCTAGGGCCACAGGGAGACCCTGTCTCAAAAACACCAAAAACCAAAACAAAACAAAACAAAAACC
Organism: Nannospalax galili; assembly: GCF_000622305.1. Classification (NCBI taxonomy): domain Eukaryota; kingdom Metazoa; phylum Chordata; class Mammalia; order Rodentia; family Spalacidae; genus Nannospalax; species Nannospalax galili. The sequence continues at coordinate 1,371,798 of NW_008345972.1, forward strand.
ACTATGAACCATGATCAAACTGGCTAAATTCTGGAGATGGAGAGATGGGTCAGCACACATAAGTCAATAAATGTAATATAAATGGACTTAAAGACAAAAATTACTTTATCATCTGAATACATGCAGAAAAGGTCCTTAACAAAATACAACATGCTTCATCATAGAAGTACTAAAGAGAATAGGACTGGAAGGAACATATCTCAACATAATAAAGATTATGTGAGACAAAAATCACAAACAACATTACCCTAAATGGAGGAAAATTTGAAGCAAACCTGTTAAAATCAGGGTGCTGACAGAGCTGTCCACTATCTTCACTCTTTTACAAGATAGTGTTTGAAGCCTTAGCTAGAGCAGTAAGACAAGAAGGAAATCAAAGGGATGCTGATACGAAAAGAAGAAATCAAATTATTCATATCTGTAGATAACAGGACATTATACATAAGCGATCCCAAATATTCCACAAAAAAACTTTCACAAATGATCCACACTTTCAGAAAAACTGCAGGATACAAAATCAATTTACAAAAAAAAAAAATCAGTAGCCTTTGTAAATATGCCAAGACCAAGGAAGCTGAAAGAGAGATCATAGAAACACTCCATTCATAATAGCCTCAAAAAATCTAATAATGAACTTAACCAACAAGATAAAAGACCTCTACAATGAAAACTCTAATCTCTAAAGAAAGAGATCAAGGAAGAAACTAGAAAATGGAAAGACATCCTATGTTCATTGATTGATAGAATAAATCTTGTGAAATAACCATTATATCAAAAGCAATTTATAGATTCAATGTAATCCCAATCAAAATCCCATGACATTTTTCCAAGAAACAGGAAAAAAAATCCCAAAATTCATATGGAAGCACAAAAGACCCTTGATACTGAAAGCAATCCTGAGCAAAAAGAACAATGATGAAGGGCTTACCACACCTGATTTCAACCTACATTATAATACTATAGTAATAAAAACAGTATGGTACTGGCACAAAAACAGACATGTAGATCAATGATGCAAAGTCGATGACCTAAATATGAGGACATGTAAATACAGTCACCTCATATGTGAAAAAGATGCCCCAAAATACATACTAGAGGAAAGATAACATCTTCAACAAATGGTGCTGGGAAAACTGTATCTGTATGTGTAGAAGAATGAAAATAGATCCCTATATATCGCCCCACATAAAAAATCAATTCCAGCCAGGCATGGTGGCGCACACCTTTAATCCCAGCACTCGGGAAGCAGAGGCAGGCAGATCTCTGTGAGTTCAAGGTCAGCCTGGTCTACATAGTGAGTTCCAGGCCAGCTGGGGCTCCTGGGAAATCCCGTCCCAAAAAAAGGAAAAAAAAAAAAAAAAAAAATCAATTCCAAATGGATCAAAGACCTCAATGTGAAACCTGAAATATTGAAACTATTATAAGAAAATAGGAAACAGGCAAAAGCAGTACCCTATGAGACATATGTGCAAGAAAGGACTTTCTAAATCAAACTCAATTCACTCAGTAATGAAAGCAGTAATTAACAAATGGGATTTCATTAAACTAAAAAGCTTCTGTACATTGAAGGAAGCAATTAAATAAAGAGGAAGCCCATGGACTGGAGAGAATCTTTGTCAAATCTACATCTGATAGAGAATTAATATCCAGAACACATAAAAATTCAAATAACAAAGAATCAAAAAGCAAATGATTCAATTGAAAAAATGGGCTGCTGATCTGAACAGAGAGATCTCAAAATAAGAATTAAAATGACTTTGAAATATTGTTAAAAGTCTTTAACATCTATGACAATTAGGAGAATGCAAATTAAAACCACTTTAAGATTTTATCTCACTCCTCTGAGCTAAGAGCAAGAAAATAAACAACAAATGCTGGTGAGGATGTAAGGAAAAGAGAACCTCGTTTACTGCTGGTGTGAGTACAGAAATGGTCCAGTCTCTGTGGGAATCAGTGAGTGTGAATACTCAAAAAGTTAAAAGTAGATTGCCCATATGGCCCAGATATACCAATCCTTGGCATATACCCAAATGACCAGATAATTCAGCCAATGTTCATTGCTACTCTTTTCACAATAGCTAAGAAATGGAAGTGACCTAGATTTCCTTCAACAGATGAATGGATAATGATACAAAAAGTTCTACTCAGTTGTAAAGAAAAATGAAATCATGAAATCTGCAGGTAAATAGATGGAACTGGAAATCATTATACTGAGTGAGGTAACCCAGACCGAAGAGACAAACACCATATGTCCTCTCTTATTTATGGATCCTGGCTCCAAATGGTTAGATATGAGTATATAACCTGAGGTACCTACAAAAGTCAGGAGAGCAAAAGGAACCATGGAGGGAGGGAAGGAGAAGGAGCTCCAGAGAGGAGGATAGTAGGATACAGGTGCTATCAATGGTGACATGGGGATGGGAGGGGTTTGGCTATGAGAGGATTAATTACAGATTGAGGGGGAAGAAAGACAACACTGAAGATGTCAGAAAAAGTCATAGAGAAACATTATTTTATAAGTTTATTCAAAAACATGTGTCTATATGTGCACATGTGTGTGCATGCATGTGTGCATGCGTGTATGCATGTGTGTATCTGTATTTGTGCATGTGTTTATAACCAAAGGTTATATAACAAAATTCCAAATGCCAGGTGTGGAAACCTCCCTTTGAGGTGTTGGTCAGTGTAGTCCTAGCGACTCTGAAAACAATAGGCTATTGTCATTACTCTTGATTGCCTCCCAGGCTTGAAAGTAAGACCATATTGCTGAAGACATCATACACTTTGGATACAAGACTTGGAAAAATTGAGTTGGAACTGCCCTGGAAGCTTACTCCATGAGGACTAGCCCTTTTAATATTGGAAAGTCCTAGGCAAGGTGCCAAGGTAGAAAGCAATCCATAGTCCTAAATAACTGTGAAGCCCATGAATCACAACAAGATGCAGGCTAGCAAATATCCCCAATGGCAAAATAGTGGCATTTTTATCTTGGGGATAAACAACAGTTGTCTAGTTGGATATATGTCCTGCTCAGTAGAAGATAATTCAAGCCTGGCACTGTTAAAACTAGTCAAATATCCATGGCTGGAGTGAAGTCATAGATCCTAGGATAGAACTTATGACCATTTTCCTAAACTAAACCAAAAAAATCAAAACAAAAAAACTATATTCTAAATGTTTATTCTTATATCCACATATAAGTGTGGCTCTTATCACTTATCAAAGAAGTTACATTTTGCAACAGTTGTAGACTATTACAGAGATTAAAGTACCACACCCACAGATACTACGCACCACACACTACAGCCTCAAGTACCACCCTCACAAACAGCACAGACTGCACAGGAGACATCACATACTATAGTTTTAAGTATCATAGCAAAAAGCACCACACCCACAAATACTACATACCAGAGGTTATATAATGTACACACTACACACATCACTGCTCACAAACATCAAACACTCTACACTCCACACACATGAGCATATATGAGCATCACACATACCACACACAAATCCTACCCATCACATACTCATCACACAAACACACTATGCATGTCATGCATAGTTTTTGTTAGATTTTTATATTATCTATCTATATACTGTTACATAGGATGATATCTATTTGGCTATCTATCATCTATCTATCATCTATCTATCTATCTAACTAACTATATAATCTATCATCTATCTCTATCTATCTCTTTATGTAGACTTGATGTATTTAGATATACATAGTGACAATATCTCACATAGATATCGAAATGCTGGCCTCCTTCCTTCCTAGCCTGACTGTCTTTCTAGACTCGGGCCTAATAGCAAAAGTTAGGAGTTCTTATTTTCTTTTCATGTCTGGCCTTGATAGAGTCTACTTCACAGCGAGGAAGGGGTCCAGAAGCAATAGCTTTAGGCTCGATTGCTGTTTGTTTGGTGTGGCAGAGAGGAAGTGAGAGGTCAACCTCCTGGTCTTCCTTTTCTACACAGAGTGGCCTTGCCTATGAAGCCTGTTTAATGATCCTGGTGCTCTATGGCTAATTTTAGTGGAAAGGCTGCTCAGTAAGACAGTTTTTTACCTTGAACTTCAAGGAGCAGGAAAAGACAAACACAGAGACTTTTTCTGTTGTTTGTGTGGTGGCAGGGGGTGGTTAAGGAAACACCTTTCCCTGAAACGTACTTCTCACAGGATTGTGACAGTTTGGCTCAGAGGCTGGTCTGCTGGCACAAGAGGTCCCGGTAGGGGAAAGGCTTTCCGGCAGCTTTCATAGCTCAGGGTCAGAGTGAAGTACATGTGGGGCTTTGCAGTACATCCAGGTGTCCTGCCAGAATGCTGCTATGCTTCTAAATTCTCTGAGAAAATGCATGCTTTTCAATGGGAAAATATGCAAGCAGGACCTCAGAATAACTTTCCATTTCCTAAAAGGCCCTGCTACTTCCTGCCTTCGGTGTCTTTACCTGTGTCTCTTTCCTGATCATCGTGTGAATCCTGTGTCACCTTGAAGCCTTAGTACTGAGTCCTAGCACTCAGCAGCGTTCTGAAGTAAGCAATGTGGCCACCCTTGCACGTCCTGTGTGTCAAGAAGACATTTTACACTTCACAGAGAAGCAGTCAAGAGTTTACCACTATTTCATCTTCTGGAACCTTCCTTATATTCAGTTTCTTACAAGTAACTTTCCCTCTTGCCTGAAGACAACCAGCAGCTCCTCCTTCAGAATCCATCTCCTATTGTAAAATTCTTATTCCTTACTACCAACAACGCAAGCTTCCACATCTGTCTGGGGTGTGGCTTGGAGCACTGAGGCCTCCCCCTAAGCAAGGTGCCATTTCTACCCTAGTGCCCTTGGATCACACCACAGCCAAACGAGTTCTAAAACTACTAAATCCAGACAATGTTACCACCTGGAATTCACTTAATTTTTAGCCCATTCCACTTAGCACTAGCACATTTCTTGAGAGAGTAAAGGATTTGTCTGCGAAGGTGCTTTCTATGTAAACCTACCAGCCAGATGCCCCTTACCTCCTCCATGGGCACCAGACTTTGGATGGTTAAGGCAGCAGAGAGTGGTGCCACACAACCAGGGACACCCCAAGCTAGCAGATCCTAAGCCTGCTACCTGGCCTCATTGGCTTCTTCTCTCAGAGGCTACAATGAAGGCCTGGCACACATTTCCCCAGGTTCCTCTGCCTCGCGGGCCTCCCAGGCACCTTGCACAGAGTACTGTCTTCTCCATCTTGGCACTGTGAAAGGCAAACTCTTCAACATCAGCCTCTCTTGATCTCTTGGACTCTCCAAGAGATAACAAAAAAACACATTTATTTCTCTTTTGATTCTCCTTCCCCACCCCCTTCCAGGTGCTAAAGCTCATCAAAGCAGAGCCTCTGTCTGTATTTGTGTGTAGTTCATACTTCTTCTTTAGTTAATATATAGTAAATGCATAACAATTCTGAAAAACATATGCTTTCTGAAACACTCTTTCTTCCCGTAACCACAGGGTTGGATGTTAACTAAGTCACTCCCTGCCACGTGCTCTTCTTGCCTCATCCCTACTCCTCACCTGGCCTGTAACTTCAGCTGTGACCCCAGCAGGAATGGTGGCGAAGATACCTCTCTCCTGACCTCACAGGAGCTGTAGGGCCACTGCTCTGCCTGTCTAGGGGACATGTCCTTCTGCTGTTGGCCTCCTGTCAGTGTAGTGCAGTCACTGACCCTGATTGTGGGTCTCTGTATGATTCTGTGGGTCCCTGTATACTGGCTCTCTAGAGAAGAGAGGTCTTGAGTCATGTTATAGTTTTCATAGCTTAGACTGTATGATAGGCCTGGGAGGGGATATGGCTTGACCAACAAGTCAGAAAATGGTGGCATTTGGAGTACAATCAGGTATACCTCAGTGCTGGTTTCTACTGTACCATTCCATTTTTCCTTGTTAATTGGCCTGTAATGAATCACTACCATACATAGAAGAGACCAGAGGCTCTATGACCACAGGCATGCAGCCTTCCCTCTGAACGTCATCATCTCCCAGTGCACCCTTCACTCTGAACGTCATCATCTCCCTTCCAGGAGGGTCTCTTGGAGTCTCAATCCCTCTTCACTTCGGGTGTGAGGTACCATGATGCCATCCATGCCTGTCTGCTTATGATCATGTACCTAGAATCTTCTAGCAGCTTCTGCTGAATCTTTTCAATATAGGCCCCCAGGGAAAGATTTAAGGAATATCTAGGTCACTGGGCAGCCGATTGGTGAGCCCCACTGAGGCAGCCCCAGCCTTATTACGTGCTAGATCTTAGAGGTCGTTCAGAGCCCACATAACAAGATCATTTGAGATGCAACATTAAAAGATCCAGAATGAGCTATTCCAAAGCTGCCTTGTTCTGCCAGGACCCTTGTGTGCTGCTGGGAGCTTTCCCAGACCTGCATCACATTCAGACCTGCTGAGGTTACTAAGACCTGTGAGCTGTGTGTCCCCAAGACCTGTGAGCTCTTCCAGCCAGACCTACCAGCCAACCTGTTCACCTAGCACCACCCAGACCACCTTGCTGTTCCAGAACCCTGAGGAGCCAACTCTGGAACCACAACTCAAAAGTTGCACCTCCCCGTAGCTTAACTGAAACCACTTCTTATGCCTCATTTGCACATCGACATAAAGTATCCCCAAAACAACAGCAAGCACTACTCAGCTGGGCTATATATAACCTGATGAGTTGGGAAAACAGCAAGCAAAGATACAAATAAACAATCAACAAAGATGAGATCACTTACCAATACCAAGAAACACCACTAATGACACAGATCTAGATGCCTAGGTCTCATTGAGGAAACACAAAACACATGAATAACCAAGATAGTATGTCTACTACAGAAATTAGCTCGCCATCATAATGTTGCCTAAGAATGACAGCCTAGAAAACGCAAGACAATGATTTTGAAATGGCGATTATAAACATGTTCAAGAAGACCAGAATGACAAAGGGTGTCCTTCCAAGGCAACGTGACAGACGGATGTCTGCTTGATCACCTTCTGTACTAACCTTCTTCCCTCACCTTCTTAGAAATGGCATGCTGTCCAGCATCCCTCTCACTGGCCAGGGCTCAAACTCTTCTTTCTGATTAGATACAGTCCATTACATAACATGCTAGAGCCTATAGCTTCTTTATGGAAAGCTGTCTTGGCACCTATCTACCTGACAGGCTGCAGCCCACGGTGCTTGAGTAAGCAAACTTTTGGAAGAGCTGTCTATGTTTTCTCACCCTGCATACTTCTTTAAAGACCTACCTTCTCACGGCTGCTACATAACCTTCTCAAGCATGCGTCCTCTAATGTCCTTACCTCCTTCCGACCTGCCAAGCACGCTCAAGGCTCTGTTTCTAAACACACTTACTCAAAGTGCTGTTCTCCTTCCCACAGAGCCTGTGCCATTCTGTTCTTGTGCTTGTACCTTCCTGGAAAAACTCTGTCAGGGTCATAGGGCACTGTCTGCCACTGATTTTCATGTTTCCCATGGGAATGGGGAGGAAACACTCTAGCTCAAATTCCTCTTCTGATACTAGCTCTGCTGACTAACAAAGTTCTTTATATGTGTGTGTGTATATATATATTATAAATATATATTATATATGTATGTATATATTCCCACTCATAAACAATAGATGAGATTTCTACCTATAGGAGAAAATGAAATCCTGGAAAGATTTGGAGAGTCCAAGTCACCCACAATCTGAGGGACAATACCACCCATGGAAGCTGATTCTAGAAAGTAGTGTCAGTGGATGAATGTTGGTGGGAATCTTGCTTAAATCAAACCTGGAAATGCTATTAAACCACCCCATCTTATCCAGGTGTGCCATCCTCTTCTTCCCAGAAAATTCATTTGTTTGTACAGCCTTTGTGAAAATGAGAAAAGCAAATCCTTCTTGAACCTTTGTCGACCCTAGCCCTTACATCCCCCTCTCATCTGAGAAAAGCAAATCCTCTGTGAACCTTTGTCAAGTCTAGCCCTTACATCTTTCTCATCTGCTTATTAACCTTCTCTGTTACAATAATCCTACTAGAGACTTCCATTGCTCTGGGAGACTCTGGCTCATATCTGGGCAGTCTGCCTTATACCTTTCTTTTGAGACTTTGAGGCACTTTCCTCCAAGGTCCATCTCATCCAGTTCTCAGTCACCATGAGGTCACATGTTGGATTTTCTCACCACCTACAACTGATTCACTTCCAATGTCATTAACTCGGGCCATGCACTTGTTAATCATTGGCTCGACTTATCAAAACATTTTTCTATGTGGGTTTGTTATATTTCTTTAATATTTTATTCTTTGTATTTGTGTGTGTGTGTGTGTGTGTGTGTGTGTGTCTTACCTACAGTTATGTAAGTGCACTCGTGTCATACAGTGGCCACAGAGGTCAGAAGAAGGTGTTGGAGTCCCTGGAATTGGAGTTATGAATGGTTGTCAGCCATCAGGTGGGTGTTGAGAATCGAACCTGGGCCCTCTGCAAGAACACCCAGTGGTCTTAGCCACTGAGCCATCTCTCCGGCCCAACATTTTCTATGTGATATTATATAGCATGAATCTTATTATAGTATAGTATGAATCTTAAAGTTATACAGAGTGAATCTTTTTTCTTTTGGGTATTTTTGAGACAGAGTTTCCCTGTAGCCCCAGCTGGCCTGGAACTCACTATGTAGACCAGGCTGGACTCGAACTCACAGAGATTCACCTGCCTCTGCCTCCCAAGTGCTGGGATTAAAGTCATGTGCCACCATGCCCGGCTATACAGAGTGAATCTTAATGAGCATCTCTGATCTTGGATTCTGAACCCCCCCCCACCTCAAGTATGTAAATCTATCAATCTATCTGAGTCTGAAAAAGTCTTAAGGTTGAAAGAACTAGGAGTTTTCCTGGGGAATGGAATAGAAAAAATAAACAAAAACAGGAATAGTATGTTCACAGGTAGAGAATATTTCTAATGTGCAATGGATTCTCAAGTAAATCATCAAATCTTACAAAATATGTATATGATGTTAGCAAGTAAATCAACAACCAGCCCAATTTTTTATTCTTCCCCAGAGCCTTTTGAAGAGCTTCATGGGCTGTGGCTTGCTGACTCCTTCTCCCCCAGAATACCTAAATATCTTCTCTCTTGTCACATTTTCTTCCTTTCTGTTGTTAGCTTTTTCTTTTCTTTCTTGCATGCTATTTTTTAAATTATTTATTTAATAACCACATACATAGAAGAAGCATTTCATGACATCAGCATTGACATATTCAATAACAATTTTCTGAGCTAGGCTGCATCTCTTACAAAATTGGCTGTAAATTTTTTAGGTTTACAGTTGAATTAATACAGCTATACAATATTGAACTCAGTATAAGCCCTGTAAGACATAAAATTGAATGATTAACCTTTAAAAAAGATCTCCATTTCATTATTAAAATACAGAGTTTCATGCAGAAAACTTCATTTTTAATGCAATTGACATTAAGATGTTGCACATGCGTTTCTAATCTCTGTATATCAGATAATGTTTTTCATATCTACTAATTATTAAGGAGGAAATTTTTATGCTTTGAAGAATTATTTTTTTAGTCATTATACTTTAAAAAATTTTTAATAACTACATGATTAGAAGCATTTCACTACAGCTT
>NW_008345972.1:1381737-1406132 GCF_000622305.1 Nannospalax galili
CAAATTTCCATGCTTATTCTTAATTTTAGTAAAATTCATTCTTTTTTATGTGTGTTGACCACTACAGAAAAACTGGTAAGCAGCACCACACTTAATATGCAGAATAGTTTCATCTTTCCTACAAGTCCCTTCAAGTCACTCTTTGGACACAAGTTCATCTCCACCCATGGCCACTGTGGTTCTTCCTTGATGTCACTGTCACTTTGATTCTTTCCAAAGTGGGCAAATACTCAGAACGTCATAGTCTTTTGTTTGCTAAAGGACTTGTGTTCAGCCCATTATTTAAGGAAGACATTTGAGAGTCATAAACAATTTCTTTTCAGATTCTACACTTAGTCAATCATTATTTTTCATTATTTCTGGAACTCTTTCTCTGGCCAGTGAGCGAGGAGAAGAAGGAAGCCTCAGGAGTTTCACACAGAACAGTCACAGTTTCAATATTAATAGTCATTATTCTGCAGTTTCATTTGGGACTGAAGATTATATTTATTACAGGCTTATGCCGATATTAGAAGAAAGAACTGTGAAGGTTCATGATCAATAAGTCTTAATGTGGCTGGAGGCCTCATTTGGAAGTAAAAGAACGTTCCTGAGATTGTTAAAGTGTTTTAAATAGAAAATTTGTAAGATGTAAACATGACAAAGATTCTAATAATCTAATTCCTTAGGTTTAAAATCTAAAGATAAATTCATTCTACCTTTTCATCATCAATTTCATGCTGCCCTATTAATGAAGTATTTGGTATTTTCTTCAAATTTGTCCTGTATCATGTTTCTTCTTCATTTTCCCCTCTGAGCATAAAAGTCAGAGTTAAATGAGATATTTGGTCTTTTAATAAACCTGAAGTTCTCCCTCAATGTTGTATAATAAAATGTGTGCTGACAGTAATTAAATCAGCATCCTGAAGTGAGAGTTGTTTAGAGTGTGCTCCAGTATTTACAAATGACATATGATACTGGACAATTCTCATATAAGGGGCAGCTCTTAATGATGTGGCTAAACTACATACTTCCACTGCATATTTTGTGGGACATTATATAGTATGTCTCTTGTCTTGTCGTGAATGTCACTATTGTATAGTGTCAATCTTACATGAGTGCCGCTGCCTCTGGATTGTATATATAAAGATTCACACAAACACACTTCCATATAACAAATGTGCTACAATCTTGATGCTCAAGTACACATTCTGTGAATAAAGGAATGAACTGGCAGAAAATAAAGCCAGTAGAAATGGGAACAATGCACATATATACCTTAGTAGATTATATTTCTTGAATCTGACAAATTCACATCAAATATAGTCAACATAGGGATGGTATTAGAAAAGAATTTCTGTAGCTGAGTTTCTCACCCTAGCAGATGAAATATTTCAATCAGACAAAGGATGAAGAGAGAGAAGATAACAGATCTTAGGGTAAGAAGTGACACCATTCTCTTTTAAGTGCTGAGCAGAAAAATGGCAGTGTGAAGTTCTGGAAGTGTTTACACACCAGAGTCTCCAGAAATTTCTACACCTTGCTCACTCACTGTGCCCTTGCAGGTGATTATTGGCTAGGGTGACATAAATTCATTTCCCAATTTAATTTCATACTGTAATTCTTTAGTTTTCAACTTAATTAGTCTTTTAATCCAAATCACTTATTCCAGTGATATCTCTTGATTAGAAGTTTCTTATACCTTTTAATAATTCTCCACTAAATATAGTAATTTTATGGTAGATTAAATCTTGTGTTTTCAGTACAGTAATAATTTTCTATTTATTTACTAGCTGTCATTTAATAATTTGGTTAATGATGTCCCCACGCCAAGAAAAAGAATGCATAAATGTGTAGAAAGTCTACCAGGTGCAATACGAGATTTCAACTTAGAATAAAAATTAATAGCTGGTTGCTTAGGAAACAGAAGCTTTCCACTTTTTCTTTTTGAGCTCCCTGGCTTGCATTCATTTCTTCTCAGATGGGCATTCCTTATTTGGAAATTCTGTCTTTGAACATGCTTACAGAAGTTTTATGAGGCTAATGAAAAATTCCATCACAAGCCATGCCCTGGAGGGGCTATCGCATTTGTGACTTCCAAAGGCTGATGGCTTAACAGCCAGTTTAACTGTTTCTTCCCCACTGGGTACATAGCTTGCTCCTGAGCTCAGGGCTCCAAGGTGCAGTGAGTAGTGGAGGGGCGTTATCTTCAAAGCTGTAATCAGAGGTTTTAAAAAGAAAAACACAATAGACATGCCAAGTAAAGTTATGATGTGAAAATTGCTGTAATTACCAGGGAAAACTGCATTTGAATTGGCACATCCTCAGGAACAGCTCATCCTTGGCTCAGCTTCCCCCCCTGCTTTCAGTGGTGGTGAGGTCCAGCCGGGGCATCCAAGGCAGGGAGGGATTTTTCTTGTTTTGAGGGTTTTTTTTTTTTGCGGCGGGCGGGGGGGGGTGGGTGTCAAAGAATCACGTAAAATTTTTAGGCATATTCTTACAACTCAGAAACAGTTAAAAGAGACAGCTTTAAGATTGCAACTAACTGAGAGTATACAGAGCTTTGCAAGTGCGAGGAACAGTAATGGATGTCTGGACTTGGTGTGTTTTCATTTCCCTTTTCCATCTCAGTCACTTCTGTCTCTTCTCAGCGGTGCCTGCGGCCGTAGAACTCCGCTGTAACTTCTTCCTTCTGAACCAAGGAGAACAGAATGAACGGGCTCCCCTCACTCCTGTTCTGGGTTCTGATTTTCAGCACACCACTTACTACTTTATTAAAGGAAAAGTCCCTGACTCACTCTTCCTTTGCCTATCTGGCTTCCCCAACAACACACTGAGAACAGGAACTTCACATCCACTGAGTGAGAGGTTTGCAGAGATTTCCGTTCAAGGAGGAATCCGGTAAGTGAAAAACCTGGAAGGAAAGCACGAAAAGTGCTGGAAGAAGGCAGATGGTCTAGGGAATGTTTTCAGGCCGCAGAAATGACATGGGAGAGAAGCATACTCTCAAACAACCAAATATTCGCAGCGGAAAAATATGCCTACCCAGCTATCCACAAATGTGTCCACAATTCATTTTCCTACAGTGACTGCAGCAAGCTCAGAGATAAGGCTTTGTCCACAGGCAGCCCTAAAGTGATCAAAACTGGGTCATCCTGACTAAAGACAGGCAATAGGGAAACAAGGCAACTGAACCTTTCAGGGCAGGGCTCACACACCCCTCCTCCCATTATTAAATTATGTAAGGCTTAAGTTTAGTGTATTTCCAGTTTTAAACTATTAAAAGCAACTCTTCACTAGACTTCTTCCTGTTTTTAAAGCTTTTTTTTCCCTCTCAGGTGCAATGCCAAGAGGCAGATTCACTGAGTCTAAGAACACAGAACTTTTCAGAGGCTAGACTCACTCTGCCAGTCCCTGTCAGGGTCATTACTGATTTGGGTCAGATCAACTACTCTTTCCTGATGAACCAAGAAAACAATTCCCTTCTGCTTGTTTGATTATATTTGTTTGAGACAGGGTTACTCTGTAGTTCCAGCTAGCCTGAAACTCCCTGTGTAGACCAGGCTGGCCAAAATCTCACAGATATCTACCTGCCTCTGCCTCCTGAGTGCTGGGACTAAGGGTGTGTGCTACTAAGCCTGACACAATCTATTTAAAAAAATTAGTTATTTAAGAATTCCATACAATGTATTTTCGCCACATTCAGATCCCCTTCCCCCTCTCCATCCCCATGCTACTACCCCCAAGTTCATGTCCTTTATTGTTATTTGTCGCTTTTTTAAAAGGCCTATCACATCTAATGTGTGCTTCCCAAGTGCTCTTGGCTGTGCGTTCATCCCTCAGAGTCTGGTCAACCTACCAGGCATCACACCAGTAAAGATAATTGACTCTTACTCTTCTCCCAAAGGATCCAGCCATATCACTCTTGAGTATGTACCCAAAGGACTCTGCATCTTACTACAGAGATACCTGTTCATCCATGTTCACAGTTGTCCTAGTCATAATAGCCAGGAAATGGAAACAATATAGATCTCCATCGACTGATGAATAGATAATGGAAATATGTTATATTTATACAATGGACTATTATACAGCCGTTAAGGAAAACAATTATGTTCTCAATTTTCATGCTAACTTCTATTCACTAATTTGCTAATATGTAACTTCAACTATAATCAGCAATTAATTAAACTTCATCATTCATTTCTAGTGAGTTTTAATTTACTTACATTTTTATTGGTCTTTTTTATTTGAATCAGGGTCTGCCATATAACTCTGGCTGGCCTGGAATTCACTATGTAAACGAGGCTGGCCTCAAACTCATAGAGTGCCTGCCTCTGCCTCCCAAATGCTGGAATTAAAGGAGTACACCATCATGCCCAGCATGCCATTTGGATTTATTCTTTCATGTATGCTAGAGAGATTTGTCATATTATTTATGTTATATCCTTTTATGCAATTGATTGTTAATATATGCTTGACTTACAAGATCTGTTGAATATTTACTGTATTAGTTACTTTTCTGTTGCTGTGATGAAACATCATGACCAAGGGAACTCATAAAAGGAAGAGTATTTGAGCTTACAGTTTCAGGGGAATTAAAGTCCATCATGGTGGGGAGGCATGGTGCCAGAAAATGGCTGGAGCAGGAGCAGAAAGCAGAGGCTCACATCTTCAAGCAGGCACAGGAAGCAGAGAGCAACTGGAAATCTGGCAAGGCTTAAGAACTTTCTAAGCTGGCCCCCAGTGACATGCTTCCTCAGGCATGGCTACACCTTCTGAGACCTCCCAAAACAACACCACTAACTGGGGACAAAATGTCCAAATATTTGGAGCCTATGGGGGACATTCTCATTCAAACCACCACATTTACCTAGTAAGCCATATTTTACTTTTAATCATTTTAATATTTTACAATGCTTTTGAATTTGAAATATTTTTCTTCTAGGATTTTGTTTTTGTTTTTTTGTGCTGATTTACACTAACCTAGTGTTAGAGTATAGTACGCGATGAATCTCTAAATTAATTATTTACTATTAGTTATCCAACTTTCCTTTCGTCATGATGCAACATTTTTCTTTTTCACTAATTTATGATGCATTTCATTCTATATGAAGCTCATTTGCATTTTAACTTCTGTAATATCAGTATTTCTGACAATTTTATGCAGAATCATAATAGCTAAATATTTATAGAGTGATTTAATTTCTGGTTTTTATAATGTTTATGAAATTGTATGTGTTAATAATTTTAGCAATTTTCCTCACCCTATTTCTGCAGTGATCCCACTAATTTGGGCTTGCATTAAACTAAAATGTTAACTAGTAAAGAATTTTCAAGTTAAAATATTAAGCCTTACAAATGTTGAGCAGGACATTTACTAATCTCTAACAAAGCCAGGTACTTTGTTACTGAATATGGTTCCAAAATATCATTCATTATTGTTATTTTGAATGCTGTTTATTTCCTTTTTAGCCTCATTGCAATTTTTAATGGTATATGCTAAATCTGTTTTGCTTCTTTTCTAAAAGTCTGATCACTATAGCTTATTCTTAAAACTCCCATAATATCCTGGGAGTACATTAGTAGATAATTATGTAATCATATAATCTGTAATTAATACTTCCTATTCCTTTCTATTAAAACATTAAAAAACATTTTTTCTCTCTGCTTTGTTAACTTTAGACTTCAGATAAGCAGTATCTGGGCTTTACTGTCATTTAGAGTGACATAGATGGTATTCTTCAGGGTGTATTTTTAAACAATATTTTATTCATTATTTTATTTTATGTGTATGAGTGTATTGCCTGCATGTATGTAAGTGCACCCATGTCATGCAGTGCCTGTGGAGGTCAGAAGAGGGTGTTGGATCCCCTAGAACTGGATTTACAGATGGTTGCTAGCCGCCAAGTCGGAGCTGGGAAATGAACCCAGGTCCTCTGCAAGAGCAGCCTGTACTCTTAACAGCCGAGCCATCTCTCCAGTCCCTCAAGGTGTATTTTACTTCATTTTGTTTTAATTATTTACTTGTGACATATATATATATATATATAATATATATAATATAGATATAGAGAGAGCAAGAGAACAGTCACATAAATTTTAATGTAGTTCATTGTAGTATTTGTTTCATTATTAGCTTTTGTTAATTCTTAGTGTATCTAACTCACAAATCAAACTTTACTGTAAATCTGAATTTAGATGGAGAAAGATAGTATACATGGGGTTTGGTACTATCTACAGCTTCAGGATCCATTGGAGATATTAGAATTTGTCTCCCCTCCCCAGGATCTATGTATTTTATTCCCACCCCCTTTTGTTTGTCTTTTTGAGACAGGGTCTCCCTGTAGGCCCAGCTGGCATGGAATTCACTATGTAGACCAGGCTGGCCTGGAGCTCACAGAGATCCACCTTCTTCTGTGTCTGAGATGAGTGCTGGGATTAAAGGCATGGTCACCACATCCAGCTGTATTTTTATTCTTTTGATAATGTAAATGGGATTATTTTCCTAACTGTATTTTAACACAGTTCATTGTTCATTGTCACAAACACAACTGATTTTTGAACACTGATTTTTTTTTTTACCCTAAACCTTTACAGAATTTATGAATTGTATCAGGTCATTTTTGTTGTTTTGGGGACTCTGGATTTTTCTTTTTTGGGTGGGGGTCTTTTTGAGACAAGGTCTCCCTGTAGCCCCAGCTGTCCAGGAACTCACTATGTAGACCAGGCTGTGTGCACCACCACGCCTGGCTGACTCTGGATTTTTAAAATATAAGGATGCACCATCTTCAAAAGAAGACCTTTTTATTTACTTTTTAAATTTTTTTAAAAAATTTATTTTATTTATATTTAATTAATTAATTAATTTATTTATTTGTTTGCTTGTTTGTTTGTTTGTTTTTTGGTCTTTTTGAGACAGGGTCTCCCTGTAGCTCCAGCTGCCTGGAACTCACTCTGTAGACCAGGCTGGCCTCGAACTCACAGAGGATCCACCTGCCTCTGCCTCTGGATTAAAGGTGTAAAAATGTTTTATTTATTATTTTTATTTTATGTGTATGAGTATTTCCTGCATGTATGAGAGTGCACCCATGTTGTGCAATGTCGCGGAGGTCAGAAGAGAGCTTCAGATTGCCCTGGACCTGGAGTTAAGGATGGTTCATAGCTACCATGTGGTTGCTGGGAATCGAACCCAGGTCCTCTGCAAGAGCAGTCAGTGCTCTTAACCCCTGAGCCATCTCTTCAGCACCTTTTATTTACTTTCTAATTTGGACACCCTTGTCTCTTTTTCATGTCTAATTGCTCTGGAAAGGACTTCCAATAATATGCATAATAGAAATGGTTTATGAACATGTATTTTTCCTAATTCTAAAAGAAAATACCTGTTTTTCACAACTAGGTGTGATGGTAATATAATTTTTTTCTCCCTAGTTTGTTGCAAATTCTTCAGAGAATGTTGACTATCACTGAAAGCCTTCTCTCCATCTTTTGTGATATCTTGTGATTTTTACCATTTATTCCGTTACTGTGGTGCAATACAGTTTTTGGCTTGCACACATTGTATAATCCTATCATCCCAAAGATACATCTGAGTTGACTGTGGTGCACAATCCTTTTAAGTAGGAAAGTACAGATTCATTGAAAGTGAGAGTAAAAGCATGACTCACCCTCCACAGAACAAGTGTGGGCTCCAGTAGGTGGTGGCTGGAGTCCCAATTCGTTTTACATGCTGCTGCACTGACTTGGCCAAGGATATATTTTGTTGAAGCGGTTCCCTCTATTTATTTCTTTTCCAAATGTGTTGCATTTGAGAATACTTCCAGAATAAAATCAGTCCCAAATCCAAAACACATATATTCTAACTGCAAAAAAATTAGTGTCCTAACTCACTTAGTATCTCACACTTAAGCGTGGTGCTGTGTATTGATTTAAGTTAGAGCTGCCAGTCGAACTACAGGATGAGCAGCATTTGAATCATAACTAAGTATCAAGTTCTTTAAAATTTTAGTACTGAAATGATATTTTTATGTAAAAATATGTCAATTTCTTTATTGCCAAATTAAACCCCATCTAAAGGTGAAAAGTCAGTATTTTCACACATCATCCACTTCAGTTTTCTGGTATATTCACCTATACTTTTAAAAAATTTTATGTGTACAAGTATATTGACAAAATATACGTAAGTGCACCCATGTTGTTCAGTGCCTGTGTAAGTCAGAAGAGTGCGTCAGATGCCTGGAACTGGAGTTAAGAATGGTTGTTAGCCTTCATGTGGATGCTGGGAACCAAACTAGTTGAAGTGTTGTGTATCGTATATTTAGCTATATTACATGTTAGGCATGTATCTGATGAATCATGTATTTGCTGCATTTATTTGCTCCTTTGTTATTTGCCTTGGGCTTATTTTAAAAGCAATAGATGTTGCTGAGGACAACCAAGCCCCTGTTTTTGTCTGACACCTCTGTGTCTGACTGCTGCATCTCAAGGGCTCTCATCTTCCTCTGCTTGTATCTGAAACTTTTGCACAGTTATGTGAATGACTCTCCATCATGTCTCCCCACATAGCCTCTCTGTTTGCACTGATAAGACTCTCCTACATGCCTCTTCTATTTTTGTTTCTGTTGTTGTGATAAATTATCCTGACAAAAAACAACCTAAAAAAGAAAAGATTTATTTCAGCTTATAATTTCAGGTTAGAGTCCCTTTTTGCAGGTAGGTTAAGGCGGGAACGTCAAACATCATCTCGATCAAAACCACAGTCCAGAGCAGGCAGAGATGAATGCACCCATGCTCTCCTGCTTGTGCTCAGCTTGATTTGATTTCTCTACTGCCTAGGGATTGGTGCTGCCCCTAGTGGACTGGGGCTTCCCATACCAATTAACCTAAAATGAACCCCCAAAGACATACCCACAGCCAACCCAAGGCAGAGAAGTCTTCCTATGTGATTCTAGGTTGTGTCAGGTTGACAATTGGTGCTAGGTGTCACCACAGTACTCTTGCTCATCCATGACTTTTGTGCACACTTTCTTTTAGTCTGCATTCAAATGCTGTAAGGTTTAGAGGATACATCTCAACACTATGGCCAAAGGCACAGGAGCTAGGCCCACCTTCCTACCCAGAGTTTGCTGGACAGAGTCTAGAGTCTCTGCTGAACCTCTCTTGAGTAGGATGTGAATCAAGAGGTTTTGGATCCTAATTGCTCTTTTTGTTCTTATACTGTCGATATCTAGTTGGGTGGTTTTTCTTGCTGTTGTTTGGTTTTTGTTTTTGTTTGATTTTTTTATTGAGTAAAAGGTCTTTCTTTAATTTTAATCTTTTCACCCTTCAGTTGAAGTACTTGCTGGTATTGCTTTCAGACACTGCCTGTCTGCAGGTCTTCAGTCTGTCAGAGGGCTTTGACCTTCAGGTGATGTCGGTAGCACCATAGCAATCCCTGAAGCCCACATCCTTATCTCTGCGGCCAGTGAGTATGAAGCCTAATGTGGCAGAAGAGCCTGCTCATGTGACGCAGACAGTGTCCTGGGTGGTAAAAGTAGTCTAAGTATAATCTGTAGGTGCCTCATCCGCAGAGAAGCAAGGGCTGACTAGAGGAGGTTGCGGTGAGAGGACTCCACTGGGTGTTGCTGGCTTTGAAAATGGCTAACAGGTATAAACCACAGAGAAGGCAAGGAAGGGCATCTGTAATCAGGGCTCCTAGAAGGAAGCAGCACTGTAGACTGTGTGAATCAAGGATTTTAGCCCAGTGAAACCCACGTTGGACTTTTCACATCAGAAGTATGAGATAATGAATGAATGTTCTAAGCCCTGTGCTTGAGGAAATGTGTGTAACAGCAATGGGAACTAACGTTGGTGGATTCTTGTGGTTAGTGGAGAGACTCTGCCCTATGTGCTTGAGCTCCTCAGGCTGATATGAAGAGAAAGAGAAGTCTCCTGTTAGAGCTGAAAGACTCAAAGGGTCACCACCACTGTGGGAGTTCATGTGTGTGAGAGCAGCAAGTAGGGCTCAGAGAGACTCTACCGGTTTCATGTGCCCAAGGAGAAAAGAGATGTGGCATATGGTCTTCTCTCTAGGAAGAAGACAATTCTGGGTGAAACTACCCCTGCATCTCAGCATTTGTTGTGCACCAGGAGAAAAACTAAGTTTCAACAGAGCTTCATCCAGCCCTGTACTTCCTGGGAGAAATCTGGGCATTGCTGGAATGAGAGGGTTTCTCTATCAGAGTGTCTCACCACAGTAAAGGCCCCCATCTGTCAATGCTAGTGGCCTGTATCTGACAGCAGGGTCTTCCTCCATTGACTGCAGTTTACAGAGATTATCAGGCATCGCCACTGGCCTTGTCAGTTTCAGCGTGACTTCCCAGTGGACATTCCCCCAGGACCATCCAGAGGAGGTCTGGATCTCTTCCTCCCACTCATAGTCCATCTACCACCAAGTATAGATGTCTAACTTCCTCATGCCGCATGACCCACGTGTTCTGTCACTTACAAACACAGAACCCAACAGGCCCTTCCAACATTTATTTGTGATTTAAAAGTGAGTTAGCTTATTGTTTTCACGTGCTGCATGGCAATAGAAGTCTATGGTTATAAGAACATTAGACATTTAAGCATTTCACACCATTACATGTTAGCTATTTCTATCTTTTTACAAGCACTTTACTTGAAATGACCAGTAACTTTTAGACAGAAGAGTAAACAGAGTATTGAAAACTCAGAAGCTACACTACATGCAGGATTCTTGAGCTAAAGTTTAAGAAGCATTTTAATTTTATTTATTCATTGTTTCTTCTGTACTTAGAGGCAACAGATGGTATTTTAGTTACATTAAAGAGCAAAGAAGGGGGTAGAATTGGCCCCAGAACAAGCAGTACAAGGGTCTCCAGACACTGGAGGAGGGGGCTAAGGAAGAGCTTGCTGAAAACCAGCTTTGGCAGGACAGGGACCTCTGCAAACAGTCTGGGGATTGAGTCCTTCCTTCTAAGAGCCTCAGAACGTTTGCTCTTCTTTACTGGAAAGAGAGGGAGCCACCCTTTCAACTCCTAAGTGGCCAAATACATTCAAGGATAGAGAAGGTAAAGTCTCCAAGTTTCAGTCCAAGAACTTGAGCCCAATGTCCATTGTGCACATGTGTCTGAGTATCAGTCTCAGGCATGTCTGTGTACCTAGGGAGTACAAAGAGACTCTGGCTTAGAGGAGGAGGGTCCCTAGTCAGCTCTGGAGTCATTCCTGATAGCCAGTTTAGGGAGATGAGGTGCCATGTCTCTAAACTAAGGAAGCCTGAGAAACGACCTGAGCTTAAGTTAGGGCCACCACACTCCCAAGTGACTGGCTGCCCATGTCTTGCTTGGTGGAAATTGTGCATTACTATGCAACTGTTGGAAAACATGAGGCAAATGCCACTTGCATCACCATATATGTGAAGGCAGAGGAACACATGAGCACACCGGTAGGCTGGAGAGGCAGCTGTATTAGTCACTTTTCTGTGGCTGTGACAACAAAAACCATTACCAAAGCAACTTACAGAAGGTTGAGTTTACTGGGCTTGTAGTTCCATGGGCAGGGAGTCATGACAGGGAGACAATGTAGCAGATGCTGTCACAGCAGGAAGTGGAAAGCTCACATCTTCAAGCATAGCCAGGAACAGAAACTGCAAGTTGGCTCAGTCTGTGAACTCTCAAAGCCTGCCCTCAGTGATATACTTCCTCTAGCAAGGCCACGCCTCCCAAACCTCAGCAAACAGCGCCACCAATTGGAGGATATTTCTCATTCCAAAACCACAAGCAGGGAAGTTTGTCTCAGAGAGAATAATGTGTTCTAACATGCCAGGTCATGCTTTTTTGTGGTAGCCCAAATTCTACCACAAATCTACTTCCTGAAGATACTAGAGCCAGGGACAGGCCAAAGACCCAAGAGCTGCCTTCAGAACCACAGTCTATGCCATCATTGGACGTCACACATAGCTGTCGCTCCATTCTAACTGAAAATCCATTCAAACTTTGGGTCAGAGTGTCTGAACAGTGACATCCAGGCCCCTTGCTACTCTCCCTCTCCCAGGTTTCACTTTCCTGGGGGAAATGGGGTCTGCCCCCTGTTGGGGTGGCGTGAACACAAGCCGGGGTTAGGATAATGGTATCTATAGGTTATGCATCACTCAACTCTCAGGAGAAAAGTTTCCTTATGCAGTGATTAACACAGAGACCTACAACTGGCCAATGTGCTGCAGTGTGACTATCCTTGAATGGGCAACTGTATCAGACTTCACTCTCCTGAGTTTCAGGGACTATTGAAGAAGAAGGGGCAGAAAGATTGCAAGAGCCAGAGCAGATGAATGACCACAAGGAAATAGTTTTCCAGACAGCTGGTCAGGTACTCATAGAAACTCACAGCAATAGTGACAGCATGCACAAGTCCCATGTAAGTTCCAACCAGACAAAATTCCAGCATAGACATGGGGAAGTGGGAAAGAAACCCTAACCCAATCTGAGGAAGTATTGGCAGCTGATGACTGCTGGGAGGGGGAGATGGTCTTGTTTAAGGGTGAGACTTTTGGTAGGCTGACCAGGCTCCAGTGAATGGACCCACACCAAAGGGCATTTGGGGACACAAGTTTGATTCTATCAGGGCTTTAATATGTATTAGAGTACATTAAATAGGATGGAGGGTAGTAAGAGGGGTAAAGAAAAGAGCAGGGGTCTAAATATGATCTAAATATATTGTATGAAATTCAGAAATTTTCAATAAAAATCATAAAAAAGAAGAAAGAAGAAAACAAGAACAAACCAACAAAAAGATACCAGTATTTGCAAAAAGTGTCATTACCACAGTGACTGAAGGATGCCTGCTTGCTTGTGCAACACTTATTTCTTGAACATCAACTCTGTGCCCAGCATAGCATGGAGAGAGCTATACTACGAACGTTAATGTTATACGTAAACTTGGTCAGGGGATGGTACCAGGTTTTGTGTACAAGCACTAGTCCAGATGATGCAGTGAAAGCATTTGATGGATGTTATTGACATTGGCATTCACCTTCAGCTGAGGATAACCCTTCACAATGTGGGCACACCTCATCCAATCATTTGCAGGTCTGCATAGAAAAAAAACAAGGAGAAACAGCAATTATACCTCAAGATTTCAGGAGAAAATTCTGCCTCAGTTTCTTTCTTACTCACCTAACTTATAGATTTCAGACTTGCTAGGCCCCAAAGTCCTATGAACCAACTCTGAAGCTTTTTTTCCCTCTGTCTGTATACAGTTGTCTCTTAGCACCAGAAGGATCTTAGTTCTCCCCCTTCTCCATGGTTAACAAAATGTGCAGAGGCTCAGGTCCCTTATGTAAAGTGGTGCTTTCTTTGCATAGAAGATATGGAGATACTCAACACACTACAAATCGCCTCTAACTTATACAGACTGACTAACACAACGTGTTGGGTGAGGAGTTGTCATAGCGTATTGTTTAGTAAATAGTAACAAGAACATACACTTGTTGAGTATAGATCCACTTTTTAAATGAAGTATTTTTGATCTATTGTTTGTTGGATCCATGAATATGAAACTCATGGGATGAGAGGAGCAGCTGAGCCTACATACATCCATATACACATGTATATCCATCCTATTGTTCTCCTTATCTGGGAAACCCTGAAGAACACACATCACCTTTGTTCATAAGCAAATATATAAAGCAGATATCTACGAAAGTATATGTAACACTTTATCCTAAGTATTACAGTGAGAAATCAGATGCTCTTACAAAGAGGAGGGTACTCCAATTGAAAAAGGCTAGCCTGGGCCAACTTTGCAGGGAAGGCAGCAAGGGGTGGAGACCTGAAGATACAGAAGTTGTCTTGAACTGGCTATTATAATAAAGGCAAAGCTGGAGCACATTAAGGGAGAATTCCAGATGCCAAGGGTCTCAGAGTCCACAGCAAGGCCTGAGGCAAAGAAGGGAAAGGACATAGGTCTGGTGGAGCCCGCTAGAGACCAAGTTCTGAGTCTCTCTCTCTCTCTCTCTCTCTCTCTCTCTCTCTCTCTCTCTCTCTCTCTGTGTGTGTGTGTGTGTGTGTGTGTGTGTGTGTACATGTCTGTGTAAACTTAATCCTCACATCTGCAGATAGATTTGGTTTGACAATCCCATTTTACCCATGAGAAAGTTACCCTAAATCTTGTATCAGTTGACTGACTCAGCTTTCAAGCTCCCTCAGCCTTGTGTTGATTAACTGACAGGACAATGTAACATGAATTCCTTGTCTGAGACAGCTACAGATCTTGTCTAAAGCTGAATCGGAAATCCCACACAGTGGTAGCACTCTGAGGACATATTTTCTCTGTATTCTTAAGTGTTCTCAGATATCAGAATATGAAACCACTTTGCTCATAGACCAAGATTGTACTTATTTTTTTTTTTAGGCTAGAATGTGTCTTCTATTGAGACCAGTGGGCCTTAGCTACAAAGGCCAACTACAGGGCCGCTCTTTCCTCTCTGTACCTGTCTATTATGTGTAGTCTTGGAGTCAACCTCTGAACCAGATCTATACCTCCAGGCCTGGTCTTTCAAGTTCACTTCTCTGCCAGTGTCTTGGAAGGACATTGATTTGTAAAAGTGCATACTCTTGTTTAAAACATTGCCAGAACGCTTATGATCCATTTGAGCAAGACTGAGCTCTCTTTCCTTCCATTGAAAACTGTTGCTAATTTGGCCTGACATGATTTTGTGAAGTGATCCATTATTTCCTGTGCAACTAACAGTTCAATCCACTAAACAACCAGCTCTTTCATAAACTCATCCCTTCTTCTTGCATGCCTCCAGGAGCTATCCATTTCTCACTGGCCTGGCATGGGTTACTGTGCTGGAAGGCCTCAGCTGTCAACTTGACGCACCTGGGAAGAGAAAACCTCAACTGAGGAATGACCTCTGTCAGTCTGTTAGGGGTTCTCTTGATTGTTGACTGATGTGGTACCACCCCTAGGCGGGTGGTCCTGGGTTGTATATGGAAAGCAGACTGAGCACAGGCCAGAAGAGCAAGCCAGTAAGCAGTGTTCCTCTGTGGTCTATGCTTCAGTTCCTGCCTCCTGGTTCCTGCCCTGAGTTCCTGCTCTGGCTTCCTTCCATGAAGGGCTGTGAACTATAGACCAAAAAACCCTTTCCTGCTCAAGTTGGTTTGTTTTATGACAGAAACAAAAGCTAACTAGGACAAGCTTTTCTTCTCCATTTCCTACCCATTCCTGTTGTCTCTTTTCTTCTCTGACTAGCAAATCACCCACTGAATACCCCAAGCAGAACTGTTACCTTTCCTTTGGATTGTAACTTCGTGTATTCATTGGAATAATGTTTTTCATCATATTACATTTCTGCATGTGAGATTCCAGTCAAATGTTCTGAAGGAGCCACATGATTGTATGGAAGAAGAACACAGTCATATATGTTTAGATGGTAAAAACTGAAAGCTCCTTCCTTCTCTCCTTTGGCCATAAATTTCTTAAACAAAAACCAGTACCTTCATAGAATGTGTTTCAATAACCTGTGATGGTTCTGACATTGGGACCAGGTTAAGTCAGCACCTGTGGTATCACTCTATCCTTTGCCAACTGCACTTGGAGTTTTGCTGTGTATTGAAGGAACCATTAGACTCTCTAAGAAACACAGTATTCTTAAACAAGATCTCCCAGAAACAGTACTCCATTGGAACCATGTAAATTCAATTAACATTTGCTGTTCTTGAAAGAAAATGCCCAACCCTTGGCTGGCTCGCTTCATACACTGGGAGTGATCACATAGCATGAAAAACCCTGTATGGATTATGCTGGCCCAGCTGTACAAAGATGTCTTGGAATGCACCTGTTGGGTTTTATGGGAAAAGAATCATTTAACAGCATGGGAATCTATTGTCTCCCTTGACCTATTACACAAGCCAGCTTGCAGCCTCCTCAGTCAGGTCCAGCTAATTCTCTCACCTATGTGAAAGATAAGCCTTCCTCTATGGTACCCAGGGTCACAGGCTGCATCTAAACATCTTAGCACTTGAAATTTTTCAAAGCTGATCAGTTTTGTTCATAAGAGGAAAAGGCTTGAAAGTATTATATTGGTAGAATAGCAACATGGTTGAAATTTTTTATTTGACAGAATAAAATTCTGTGAATTACATGGCTGCCTGCCATGGTTCTTGCTCAGGTACAAACCCATCCCTCCCTCCTCCAGACAGTACGCTTGCTATTTCTTGATCCTCTAGCTCTTTAAGAGTTTTCCAGAGTGCCGAACTATCGTAACTTTTTTCACTAAAAGGAATGCTGCATCTTCTGGTTGGTGGCAGTATGAGATGATCCTGGGCTACTAGGTACTGGGTGGGGACGAGGGGCTTTGCATGATAGGGCAGCTCCCGATGTGGTTGCTGGGAGCTGCTGTGGACAGTGGGTAAGGATTTTTGAGTCAACTTGTAGAACCATTTCTCTAAACCTTTCTAGTAAGGTTCTAAGTTTATAATTCCAAGAATGTTTAGAAGATTCAATTTGAGTGTTTCTCTTTCCTGTGTCTGACACAGAAGCAAATGATGAGTGGGAAAAAGGACAGCTATACATGTTTTCTTTTCCTGATTAGGCTTGGCACTGAAGTGTGTGTGCGTGTGTGTGTGTGCATGTGTGTGTGAGTACGTGTGTATGTATATGAATGCATGTATATGTGCATGTGTGCGAATGTGCCTCAGATGGGCTTAATCTCATTGTATATATCCTAAGTTAATTAGTGCTATTTTTTACCAAATTAAAATGATAATAACAAAGGTATCTACTACTGAAATTTTTCATGGTGAGCTAAATGATTTTATCCACTATAAAATATAATGTTTGGAGTAATTCTGTGGTATTAGAGAAAATACAATGACATTCCAGGAACCCCTGCTCTTGTAATTTGCTAAATTACATATCTGAGACTAAACAGAATAGCTAACATGCTAGCAGCACTTATGAACTTACCCGTTCATTCTTTTTATTTGTTTTGTGGGAAAATATGTCTTTTTGCTCAATTTTCCATTTGAATTTTAAAGAATATGTGAAAAATTTTACCAACGTATAAGGTATAAGAAATATAAGAGAAATTTCAATTTATTATAATTAAATATTATTAAAATTATATTCTCCGAGTCCCCTGGGTCCATGGGCTTTGAGATAGAAAATGCACACAATACAAATGGAACAGAAAACATGCATTCCAGGGCACCTTCTCCCACCGGCAACAGCAAACATGGACTCCAGAGGTAAACTTTCCCTGATGCTGCGTGGAACTTCTCTGACTCCTGTCTTCTGTCTCTTTTGGAGGGTTTGTGGGAGCACAGACCAGCAGCTGCACCCCAGGGGCTCTGAGTCAGCAGAGCTTGCATATCACATAAGCTCCCTTGTGTGTACGTGTTTGTGTAAAGTACACTAGAAAGGAAGGGTACTGCTGCCAAATCAAATCAAGACAAAACAGCCATTCAGTCTTAGTAGAGATAACGTTTACATGGACAGAATATTCTCTGACACCCCCAAATGAGGAAAATGGAGTTACAGAGCAGAGCGTGTCCATGCTGACTGTGGCCAAGGAATTATTTCTGAATATAGGTGACTCAGGATAGACAGAAGGGGCTGGATGAGTACAGGGAGGATATAGGGACAGATACACTAGCATTAACTGAGTCAGAGTGCTCAGAAGGTCAGATGATCGGCAGAACAGAAAGCCACTGGGGTGGGACTAGCTGTTGTTCCAGCCCTAACTTCCATTAGGAAAAAAATAAACATGTCTTCTCTGAGAATCAGTGCTGCAAACCCTGCCCTTGCTGTGCTTGGGACATGATGTTACACTGTCTTCCTCAAACAAATAAACAAAACCCCAAGCTGAGACTTGACATGGAAGCCATCCAAAGTCTGGTCACATGTCAGAAACCCAGGAAAGTTTTTTAGGAGTAACAAAGGTAAAAGAAGCTAAAGCAACTGCCAGAAACGATATTTCAGCAACAATATTTCAGCAAAAATTAACTCACAGACAAAGAATAAGTTGCATATTGTATGGAACCATGAACAAAATTCAGTGTGAAGAAAAGTAAAGGAGAAATAGATGTTCAAAGTCTTCCGGTATGGGAATATCTGATATACAATCTAAAAAAAGTACATTCAGGGATTTATAAGACCTAACAGTGAGCTTTAAATTATCAGTATAAATGTCAATCTTATAATCATCTGACATAGAAGGAAACAAAACTTTTAAAATAAAATGAAAATTTATTTAAATTAAGACAATAATTTAAAACAGTAGATTGAAATATATCAAGAACTAATAAACTTTAAGTTGTTGCGGAAGAAGTTCAGTAAAATGCAGTAGAAAGATACTGATAAATAGTCTTGTGAAAATTCAACTATGGAAAGAAAGGCAAGATTTCTGGATTCAAAATGATTACCCTCAAGCTCTCATTTTGTAGGGCATTCCAGTATTTTTATGTATTTTGTGTATTCTTTTTTTTTTTTAACACCACCCACCATACTTGTGGAGGTCAGAGGATGACAACTTGTGTCAGTCAATCCTCCTTTCACCTCTGTATGGGTCAAACTCAAGGCATTAGGCTTGACAATAATCACCTTTATCTGCTGAACCATCTCAGCCTATCCCTGATTTTTTAATGTAAACCTTCATAGTTATGAACTTTTTTCTTAGTACCCACTTGCTGTATTCCACATTTTTCGGTATGTTGAGTTTCCATTTTCCTTTTATTCTAGGATTTTAAAAAAAAATCCCCATAATTTATTTTATAACTCATTGAATGTTCAAAACTATATAGGGCCAGTGAGATAGCTCAGTGGGTATAGTGCTCATTACACAAGCTTGATGACCTGAGTTCAATCCTCAGAACTCATATAAAGATAGAAAAAGAGAGCTGACTCCACAAAGTTGTCATTTGACCGCCATACATACACATATCATCCATCCACATAATATTAATAAGAATTTTCAAATAAATTCCTCCATCCCCTTTGTATATTTTATTTTATTTTAATTTTTACAAAAACTTTATTGAGAATTTCACACATGTATATAAGGTGTTTTGATCAAATCCATGCCCACTCCCTCCCCTCCAACATTCCCCCCTCTGAAGAGGTAACCCTAAAATCTTTTCAGGATTAGATACAAGCTCTCAAATACTTTTGACATTTTTGGCCTTTGGAACAGAGTCTGTTGCTAACAGGCCCAAGGATATTTTGACTTTTTGCCCAGAAACTGGCTACATTTCTTTGGGGTCTTTTTACCTTAGCCGCCTAGCCAATTCCTAGGAACAGCATCTCCAGTATGTCCTTGACAGCCACAGAAATGAAGAGCATGTCTTCATAGATTAAATCTTTAAATGTGGAAGGAAAAGCTTTAATATCTTTTTGACAATATGTAGGGAAATTTCTTCATGACTTCAAAGAAAAATTTTTCTCACAAGATACAAAACTCACAGTGAAAAACATAGACTTAATTTTATCAACTTGGAAACAAAATCCATCAAAGAAACCACAAAGAAAGCTACACGGACCACATGCATGGAGAGGATATCTTTATAGAGATTAATGTGCCCAATGTACAAAATACTATCAATACTATCATAGCATTAAAAGTGAAAGACTCCTAATAAGTTGGAAAGAAGTGAAGCTATGAAAAGATAATGGGAGACAAAAGGATGCTCAGCCTCATTAAACAAAGGAGCTATGATACAGCCCTACTGAGAGATTGAAAGTCAGCAATGTGCCATTGCGGGGATAATAGCCCACCTGCAAACCTCATTTGGGGTTACAGCAATGTCATACTACCTCATAAAGGTGAGAGTTCACACAGAATGCAGCCCAGCAATGTTCTACAACAGGCCACACTCCCATCCTCCTGAAAGCAAGCTCAAGAACATTCATACAGTCAATGTAATGGAAACCATAGATGTCTAGTCATTGGTCCACTGGCTACTGTATGATTTTGTTCATAACAGACCACTCTACAGCAATGTCATTGACTGAAATTGAAGCATAAGCAGAAAATAAAAGAAAATATTCTGTGCAAAAATGCGCACCAGAAGAATTTCACAGAGAATGATAAAATTTATGAAAAGTCCCTGAAAACTTCCAAACTAAAACATAATTGCTTAAAATGCATGTGTAACTACTGTCAAAGCAATAGATGATACTGAATGTTTAAGTGGTAGAACAAAAATATGAGACAAATGATAGGGTGACCAGGGCACAGAGAATGACCAGGTCCGACAACACTGTTCGGGTCAACAGCACAGTGTTGTTTTCTTAGTATTTAAACTGTGACATGCAGGTTATAGCATATATATATATATATATATATATATATATATATGTCTGAATATACATACTTATATATGTATAGTCTATATAAACTGTGTATTATAATGCTGTGGTTTAAATCTAACACAATTCAGATGCTATCAATTTAATCTATATGATATGAGGTATTTAGGGGACTGTTAGGCCACAAGGACTCCTTTGTGATAGGATTAGGTACCCTTATTAAAGGGCTTCTGGGAGTGGGTTCATCTGCTTTGCCTTCTGCCCTCTGAGGACACAGAATTCCTCCCTCCATCTTTCAAGTGAGATCCAGCCCTCACTGGCAATGGAACCTGCTGGCACACTGATCTGGACTTTCAACTTTCAGAACTGTGACAAACACATCTTTGTCCTATAGAGCTACCCTCTGTTAGGTAAGGGAGTAAAACATTGATGTTATATATTCTTATGTATGTGCAGTTCATAACAAAATAGCCTGTGGATGTAAGTGACTAGGAGGATGGATGAGAGGAGGAGAAGAACCCACTATACAGTGGTGTCTCGGTTGAATCCAGAAGCTTCTTCATGGAAAAACTCTGGTGCAATCAAACCTGGCTTCTTCATCATGTAGTACATAGCATGCATGACTGGAAGGACACCACACCTCAGAGACTGTGTTTTTCACCAAACAAAGCAAAAGACAGAGTTGTCACATGACTGCTAGGCATCTGAAAATTTGGTGAAGCTAGATGATACAAACATCTTAAAGGCTCAAAGCAAATCAGACTCTGCAAAATGCTTACTGTAAGGTCTGTGCTTCTGAAGAATGTCTGGCTTTTGCTTTCTTTGAAATTAAAAAATAGAAAGAAATCTGCAATGTTGTGTTCAGAGCCCCCTTATCTGAAATACTGGATCTGAGCTGGGTGCTTAGGCCTCTTCTCAGCATCACCGTCATGTAGACACTTTAGCAAGAGGCGCATATTTCTTATTGATATAGTTTTAAGCATGCAGACCTCCAAGATTTTAGAAAACATTGTATCGGTGAATAACAAGACATCACTCATTCCAAAAATAATAAATAAATAAATAAATAAATAAATAAATAAATAAATACCAAAGAAAGTGGGCTTGCTTGCACACACTTCAGCAGTGCTATATGCTTGGGAGAAGCACACTTCTCTCAGCTTTGCAGCTAGAAGTATCTGTGTCTTATTCCAACTTGGTGAACTGGTAGATAAATCCACACAGCTAAAGTGGAGACTTCCTTCCAGTATAGATAAGGAGAGGAAGCCATGTGACTCTGTAGGGAGAGCACATATGGAATCTGAAGAGAATCAAGGATCTCTATATTCTATGAGTCTGTGAGTGAAAGACAGACCCCTTCCAATCCAAAGATCACAGTGGATTTATATTAAACAAAACCACTTCCCCTTTTAGACATGCAAGATGAGGCTCCAAAGGAAAACACAGGTTGCTGACCGAATAATGCCATTTAGAAAGACATTAAACTTAGTCACAAAAGTAAAGGTCACAGTACAGAATGTGAATCAAACCTCAGTGCTTCAGAAGACCTAAGAACATGGAGAGGAAAGCACACACAAAAAATCACTGTACATTAAAATATTTTATTTACTCCTTTCTATTGTATGTGTTTGAGGGTTTGCATGTATGTGAGCATACCCATGTCATTCAGTGCTTGTGGAGGACAGAAGAGGGTGTTAGATTACCTGGAACTGGACTTAGAGACACTTGTGAGCTGCCATGTGGGTGCTGGGAACCAAACCCAGGTCCTCTACAAGAGCAGCCTGTACTCTTTAAATGCTGAGCCATCTGTCCAGCCCCAGAATTGTACATTTTTGATGAGAGAAAATATTACTTAATAACTTTATTTTGAGCTACTTGGAAGGAGTTTGAGGTGTAGAAAGTATTCTAAAGTAAAACAAGCATGAGAATCAAAGTAGAACCAGAAATTCTGATTAGGAAAGATGTCATTGAGGAGGCTGTTCTCTCCTCTATCTACATCATCTTTGCAGTTTGATTTTGTGTTTTTTTTTCCTTTGTATATCGTGTACCTTTGTGTATACTTCAGCCTAAGCATGAAGGACATTTGTCTCAACTTTGAGCTTTCCATGAACCCTTCCTCATGCATATGCTAGAAAATAGTTTTGTTGCCAGGCATGGTGGCGCAGGCCTGTAGTCCCAGCACTCAGGAGGCAGAGGCAGGGGGATTTCTGTGAGTTCAAGGCCGGCCTGGTCTACATAGTGAGTTCCAGGACAGCTGGGGCCACAGGGAGACTGTGCTTCAAAAAGACCAAAAAAGAAAAAAGGAAATTAACCCCGTTTTTAAGTTCCAAAGGCCAACCTACTAAATGGCATATACCATAAGTGTGTGTGTGTGTGTGTGAGAGAGAGAGAGAGAGAGAGAGAGAGAGATTTACAGAATCCTTATGTGTGAGGAGAGAGAGAGATTTACAGAATCCTTATGTGTGAGGTATTGGGGTCAATGCTTAAATGATATAAATAAGTTCCTTGATTCTCCATGAGAGTGTAGTGTGGCCTATTACAAATGGCAGTTTATCAATGAGAAGAGGACTGGTACTTTTCAGAAGACAACAGAACCAGGGGCAGAGCTGGAAAGCAATCTCAAGACTCCATGTCACCCCAAAGCCATTCTTTTTTTATTGATTTTATTTTTACTTTTTAAAATAAATAACTTATTGAGAATTTTATACATGCATATGAGGTGTTTTGATCAAATCCGTGCCCACTCCCTACCCTCCAACTCCTCCCATATCTCCCCATCACTTTTTTCTGATAACTTCATGTATTCTTTCTTCTATTATTTATTTATTTTTATGGGGATTTTGTCTACTCTAACATTCCCTTCTGTGAAGAGGTAAGCCTAAAATCTTTTAGGGATTAGATACAAGCTCCCAAATACTTTAGACATTTTTGGCATTTGGAACAGAGTATGTTGCTGAGAGGCCCAAGGACATTTTGAGTTTTAGCCAAGAAACTGGCTACTTTCCTTTGGGGTCTTTTTACCCTAACTGGCTAGCTAATTCCTACCTCCTATTCTCATTACACCATCCTCTGAAGAGGTTACCGAAATTGCCAATAGGGAATAGGGACACAGACCACTCTGGCTTCTTCCATGCTAAACAGGGATGAAGGGTGAGGCATTTGGAGTAGCCCTTCAGTGGGTCTATCTAAAAGACTCCCAAACTGCATAACTCTTGTCTGTAGGGGAAAAAGAAAGCCCTTGAATAAGAGATGCAAAGGAGAAGAAAAGGCAAGCATAATTAGCATTACAAGTTCCAGACAGTTAACTAGAAAAAAGTCAGAACAGGGCAAATTTCAAATGTTCATATGAGAGTCCACTGGAATTTCTTGACAAGGGCTTCCAAAAGCATCCCTCTATTGGGTTCCTTCTCATTTTTCCTTTGTCTTCCAAGGCTGGACTCTAGAGTAACAGATTCAGGGCTTTCGAGTATTTTGATAGCTGTTGGAGTGGTTAGAATCAGTGTCAGTTCCCTCTCAAAGGCTTCTAGACAGGGAGCGAAAACAAATTTAGCCATCATTTTAGAACAATAGCTGGTAGTCTCCCTTGGCTACAGGTGGGCACTACAGTATTGGAGACCAAGATTTGAAGTCTTACATCTGAGCAGCACTTTCTGATTAGGAAAAAAAAATCATCAATGAGAAATAATTGTCTAAATAAGTTTTTGTATAGACTTAAGCCTAATGTCTGGGAGGTGTAATCCCTTGAACTCTTAAAGAAATATACTGATGACTTAACTCTTTGGTTATACTTTCCTTTTGGGTGTTTAAGACCATACAGTTGGCCCAAATAAATCACTTTTTACCCTTAAGGCCATTTGAGGATCTGTTCCTCAAGGGTCACATGGGCCTGGGAGGAGCTCCTGGCTCTTTTCTTTTACCAGTTCCATCTACGTGAAGATAAGTCAAAGGTCCTGCTCGACCATGTCTGGCTTCACTTAGAAGCATGAATGAGATGTTTCCTCTGAGTTGACCCTCCTCTTTGTAGACTGGACACTGGTTCAAGTCCATCTCATTGGGGCCTCCATGGCCTCCCTGAACAAGAGGACAGATGACTCACTACAGTTACAGGA
>NW_008345972.1:1406264-1411359 GCF_000622305.1 Nannospalax galili
GTCTGTTATTTTAATTATCATGTCCTATGTAGATGACGCTTGGGTAAAAAACCAAATATTCTCAGATAAACCTTGACTAGATATATATTTTGTTCCTTAAACTAGTTGACTAAACTATGACCATAAAAATTTTAAGATTATGTGTATATTATTTTTGTCTCATCCTTTAAATATCATAACAAACCTACATAGACCTTTATCATTTGCTTAGGCTTTCTCATTTTTTTGTCTACTTTGGAAAACATCTCCATTTCCCATATCATTTTAACATCTTTTACATTCTCATTTTCTTTTTTTAAAATAATTATGAGACATAATAGCATTAACAAATAAATTTTCCATCTGTTGTGAGACTTCTTTTCCTGGGGATACTAAGCAATACTTATTCCCTTTTAAGGTTCTAGTGTCAAGCCAATGTTTCATTAAAGTTTTACTGGGGAACCAATGAATTTATTGAGCTTACTTACTGAGATAACTGAGGGTGTGCTGAGGTGTATGTATGACCTGAGGGTATGCACACTGGAAAGCCTTTACCCAGCATGGGTCATGCCTACACTTCCTAGACTTCCTCAGATTGTGTGCTTTAGTCCTCCCCAAATCCAGGAGGCCATGTGTGATTAGGGCCAAATTACGGTTGCGAAGAGTGGCTGGATACTCTGGTGAGGGTAGAAATTGGCCCTCCTTTAAGGAATGAGCACAACTGTCAACAAGCTCAATCGTGATGATATTTAGCGATCAGGCTCAGCTGAAGTCATGATGATGGTAGTTCATGCAGAAGGGACTGCTGTATATCATCATATTATTAAAAGTTCCTAGAATTTTAAAGGATTTGGTGCTTGGATCTACATATGAGGGAGAACAAAGGTCTTTTGTTTTTTGAGTCTGTGTTAGTTCACTTAGTATAAACAGTTTCTAAATCCACCCATTTATCTCCAAATTTCATTATTTCATCCTTCTTTACTGCTAAATAGCACTCCATTGTGTAAATATACCACATTTTTTGTTACCAGCCCATTGCTTCCCTCTCTTAGGTATTGTGAAAAGAACAGCAACAAACATGGTTGTACAAGTGTCTCTACAATAGGATGAGTCCTTTGGGTATATGCCAAGGAGTGGTATTACTGGGTCATATGATAGATTCATTTTTAGTTTTGTAAGAGTTCTCCACACTGTTTTCAATAGAGGTTGCATGAGTTTGCAATTTTACCAGCAGTGAATGAGCATTCCCCTTTCTCTACACCCTAGCCAGCATTTGGTATCATTTGTTCTCTTGATCCTGGCCAGTCTGATTGGGGTGAGGTGCTGTCTGCAAGAAACCCATCTCAGCTTCAAGGACAGGCACTACCTTAAGGTAAAGTTTGGAAAAGAATATTCCAAGCAAATGGCACTAAGAAACAAGCAGGGGTTGCAATTCTAATATCTGACAAAATAGACTTCAAAGTAAAACTAATCAGAAGAGATTAGTTTGATCATTCTGATCAAAGGAACAGTTAACCAAGAAAACATTACAATCCTTAACATATATGCACCAAACTCTGGTGTACCCAAATTTATAAAAACAACGCTACAGGACTTTAAGACACACATTAACCCCAACTCAGTAATAGTAGATGACTTTAATACCCCAGTCTTTCCATTAGACAGGTCAACTGGACAAAGAATAAACAAAGAGATGTCTGAATTAAATGATACCATACATCAAATGGCCCTAATAGGCATCTTTTGAATATTCCACCCAAGCACCAAAGAATACACTTTCTACTCAGTACCCCATGGAAGTTTTTCAAAAATTGACCACATACTGGGCCACAAAACAAACCTCAACAAATACAAAAAAAATTGAAATAATTCCATGCATTCTCTTGGACCACAAAGCAGTAAAGCTCAATATCAACACTGGACAAAGCCCTAGTCATTACACGAACTCCTGGTCATTGAACAACACACTCCTAAACAATGAGTGGGTCAAAGGAGAAATTAAGAAAGAAATGAAAGAATTCCCAGAATTCAACAAAAAGGACAATACAATACGACACCAGCTCTGGGACACATTAAAAGCAGTCCTAAGAGGGAAGTTTATAGCTCTAGAGTCCAAATAAATGACCTAACACTGCAACTCAAGGCACTGGAAAGACAAAAACAAATGAAACCCAAACCCAGCAGAAGAAAAGAAATAACAAAAATCAGAGCAGAAATTAATGAAATAGAAACAAAGAAAATGATACAAAGAATCAATGAATCTAAGAGGTGGTGCAAGATAGACAGACCCTTAGCCCAGTTAACCAAAAGAAAGAAAGAGCAAATCCAAATCAACAAAATCAGAGATGAAAGGGGAAACATCACAGCAGACACTCAAAAGATCCAGACCATTATAAGGGAATATTTTAAAAACCTACACGTGGGGTTGGGGATTTAGCTCAGTGGTAGAGCACTTGCCTAGCAAGCAGAAGGCCCTGGGTTTGATCCTCAGCTCAACCCGCCCCCCAAAAAAACCTACATGCTACTATATCTGAAAATGTAAATGTAAAAGAAATGGATGGATATATAAAATCATGGGAACCTCCAAAGTTAAACTAAGAAAAGATCAACAGTTTAAACAGACCCATAACATATAAGGAAATTGAGACAGTAATACAAAGCCTCCCAACGAAAAAAAGCCCAGGCCCAGATGGATTTACAGCAGAATTCTACCAGACATTTAAAGAAGACCTCCAACCAATACTACTTAAATTATTCAAATGATAGAAAGAAAGGGAGAACTCCCAAATTCCTTCTATAAAGCCAGCATCACTCTAATATCCAAACCAGGTAAAGACACAACCAAAAAAGAAAACTATAGCCCCATATCCTTAATGAACATAGATGCAAAAATTCTCAAAAGAATACTTGCAAACCACATACCGATGTACATCAAAAAGATCATTCACCATCATCAAGTAGACTTTATCCCAGAGATGCAGGGATGGTTCAATATATGCAAGTCAATAAATGTCATTATTCATATAAATGGACTCAACGACAAAAACATTTTAATCTCAATAGATGCAGAAAAGGCTTTTGACAAAATTCAGCAACCATTTATGTTCAAAGTCCCAAAGCCATTTTTACATGGGTTCTATCAAGACCTGCACTTTCCATGACATTTTGTAGCAAATCTTTTTTTCCCAAAAAGCACAATTGTGAGACAAACAGTACCAGAGAAATCCCTGTGACAGTTACATTCCCAAGACTGCATTCTGATGCAGAGAGCCCAGTTCTACCCCCAGTTCTGTGCTCACAAGTGTCCTCTTAACCCAGTTTCCCCAGATGGAAGTGTATGGTCCTATATAGTGATGGCCTTTCTTTTTCCAACTGGTTTCAAAAAAAAAAAAAAAAAATCTGCTCTCACACTTCCCTTCTCCTCCTAGTGTTTGGGAGTAGATTTCCCACAAAGAGAAAGGAAGAGGTAGAGCACGGTTTCAGGGTTTTGAATAAACAGCAGAGCTGCACAAGGGAGTCAGAGAGCTCCATGCTACTTCTAAACAATCCTGAAAGCCCTGCCCGTGTAAACACTGACTCATATTCAACACAGTCCCCACATCTTTACATACAGTGTTTTGCATTTATACATAGGCAGTTTTAAGCAGTTTATTGATATTAGAAAATCAGTAATTAATGTTTAATCTCAGTCAAGATGAACTACTACAAAAAGGAAAATGATGCTTAGCTATCGCTTCTCTACCATTTTCTAACAATATTTAAGTTTCTCATTACAATTAAGAAGATTTGAACAACCTTAACAACAGCAACAACAACAACAAAAAAAACTGGATGGGACCCAGGCTTGGTGACACACACCTTTAATCCCAGCACTTGGGAGGAAAAGGCAGATGGAGCTCTATGAGGTGGAGGCCAGCCTCGTTTACATAGCAAGTCCCAGGTCAGTCAGGGAAACAGGGATTACCCTGTCTCAAACAAACAAACAAATAAACAAACAACAACAACAAAAACTGAATGGGAGTTTCATTTCATTTTACACTCTTCTAGGTTGTAAGCAATTTGTTTACTCCTCAGCTGAGGACATAGACTGGGGACATTCCTTCCAGATTCCCCTAAAATAACCTGCAAAGACTTTCTTTGAGATGAAGAAAGTCATCAGTGAGATGAATCTGCCTTCAACCACAGCCTCCAAAATGCTTCAGTATAAATCTTCATAAGAAAACCAAACACGTCATAAGTATGTTAATTTTTAAAATGGAATAATTTATCATTTTGTGTTCTTTATTTTTACTCTGTATATGACAATGTATTGATCAATGTAATAGCCGTTTTATAGAGATTTTAATAAAGTTCAGAAAGTTGAGCAGCTTCAGGAACATTTTAATTCCTCACTTATCCCATTTTGGGCTGTGTCTAATTTTGCAAATCTACTTCACAAGGCAAGAGTCTTCCTTCCAGCCTGTTTCTAAAATATCACTTTTGCATGATATTCCCACTGGAATGATAAGTCAATATATAAGGCTCGGAATTTCATTTTTCCTTAATGGAGAAATTACAGAGTTTCAAAATATTTAGCTAAATAAAAGACAGAACATTAATTTTTTTTTTACAGGGTGTCATTTAATCTAGATCATTCTTAAACTTGTTAGGTAGCTGAGACTGGCCTTGTGCCCCGACCCGCGGAGCAACAGCGTGGGGCACCGAGACTGAACGTGGAGGAATGAATAGACAGGGGGCACGAAGAAATGGAGACAAGACAGTATTCTGATCAAGTCTCTTTTATTGAGCAATCACACAGTGTTAATATAGTAAAGCGGAGGGTGGGGGAAGGTAAAGGGCAGAGAGAAGGCGGGGGGAGTGGAAGGCGGCAAGGCCCTGCTGGGGAATTTCTACTACAGTCATGAGCCCTGGTGGTTTCACAAGATAAGGAAGTAAAATGTAGAAAAAAATCAGGGCAAGAAAAACATGTTTTTACAAGGCCACCTGGTTTGAATTCATTGTTTTAGATGAAAATGTTGGGTTAAAGTTTTTTTTTTTAATTCAGCACATACCTGTTATACAATCATCTTAGGAGAATACTATCTGCATGTTACTTTGCTTATAAATGTGTATGCAT
>NW_008345972.1:1411373-1431071 GCF_000622305.1 Nannospalax galili
ATTTTTATGTTATTTAATAATTTTATATAATTATTTAATGCTTTCATATACATTCATGTTTCTACTACATATGTGCATAAACATGTAGACATACATAATGTGCATCCTGTCTATCTATAAAAGTTCAGTGTATAGCAATATCTAACATTTTATCCTTTTCCTATTATTTTTCTTATTCTAGAATGTAAAGAAATGGGACCCATCCATGCTGTTGGCAGGAAAGCAAACCAATGTTGCCATCACAGAGAAGTCTTTGAACTGTCCTCAAAAGCATAAAGACACAACTGCCATATTATCCATTTACCCCACTTCTGTGTATAACAAGTTCCCTGTTACTCTATATAGCCAAATCTGGCTGGACCATGAATCTTTTCTGAGCCAGGTGAGCATCCTTACTGGTCAACCTACAATGTAGCTGCTGGTATGGGCTCTCCAAGCACTCACCATAATTAGCATAAGTAGCATCAAAGGTTTCTACATGCTGGGTTGAAGGAACCCAGCTATGGTAACTCTTATTAGGATTAAATGGGTTTTGGAGCTGAGAGCTCAAATTGAGGCCTCTCTAATTCCCCTTTCTCCATAATCTCAGGGAATCTGCAAAAATCAGATAAGGCTACATGAGTGTTGGGATCTGGGACTAATTTCTGGCCTTTCTTGGAAAAATCTGTATGATCTGGTGAAAGCTATGTAGTTTGGCTGAACTTCAGGTCCTACTCGTGCTTCAAAGGGTTGTTATCAAAACTAAACAAGATAAGGAGTCTTGCATTGCCCAGAACTCTCTGCATTGATTAGTATGAACATTTCTTCTACAAAACTTAAAAGTGCCTTTTTTAGGAATAAACCCCTTTCGACCTCAGGAAAAAAATATGAGACCATTTTATTTTTATGTATTCTGCCCCCTGCCAGCAACCTGGGCTCTTCACAGTCTATATTGTATTAATAGATTAATATATGCGTAAGCCGGATCCTGGGCTACTTGTAAGCTGGAGTCAGCAGACGCTACAGGGGCTTCCTGTTCGTTTCAGTTGTGCTTAGAGAGTGTCACAGTGGAGCTGTTTTGGCACTTTTAAAACTGTTTCTTCTTCTGTGTTTACACACGGGCAGTAGTTTTCCACAATGGTATATCTGTATGAGATTGGGTGGTATTGCTACATTAGGACTTGTGGTACCCAGGAGTTTCTGCTGTTTGAGAACTGTCTGTGTTCAGCAGGAAGAATTGGGAGGACAGGCCAGAAGTGCACTGCAACGTTTGAAGCAGGCAACTTCAGTAAAACTCTTGCTAAGGGCATCTACAAGGACCTGCGAAACCAGTGCTAAGGTTTCTCTCTGAAATGCACTCCTCTGTCTTATCCAAAGCACATAATGCTGTGAAGAATGATAGAGCAGCACACGCACATGTAAAGGTATACACAATGCACACACTTGATCTAGTGAAAGGCCAAAACAATACACACACACACACACACACACCCCCCACAAGCACAAGTGCACAAACACACATGGACAAATACAAACACATATACACAGATACATGAATACTCATGCATACCTTGATGAATATGGACAATCACATATATTCATTGAGACACATGTAGACATGTACAAGTGTATAGATACACACACATATATATATACTTGTGCACAGATATATAACATATGCATAGAAAAACGTGAACACATGTAAGCCCAGAAACAATTTTCTCATCAGTTAGATTCTACATTTTGATAATAATCACAAATCAAAGTCTGGCACACGATATTTGCTTGACATTTTTCAGAGATTCTTAAGCAAAACCAGAGGGTATTAATCCCTAAATAATTCCATCTTCTCAGTCTAATTACCAAGCATTTGGGGAACTGCATTGACCCTCCCCCTTCTCTGGCACATCGGGCTAGATTTACCAGGGCATTGCTCAAGTGCACACCCCTCTCAGACCAATTTACAGGCCCAGTAACATTTCCGAATATGAAAGGTCACATTTTTCCGAACTTAGAACCTTGTTTCAAAGTGAAGCAAAGCTTCCTGGACCACAAGATGAAAGACACACCACACACACACACACACAGATACACACATACACAGACACACACACACACACACACACACACTCTTTCTGATGAAGACTCTTTGGCCATTAAATAGCTTATTAAATAGCACTTTGATGAAATACAGTAAGTGTAAATAAATTAGAAACATATGGATTGGATTTCCTTTGAAATATGAATGGATTTGAGTTACAAGAAAAAAAAATGCCTCTAACACAACAAATAAATAGAACCCTGAAAATCTATCAAATGATATTACTACTCTGAGAACGCCCCCTGTTTTCAGCTTATACAAAGTCTAATTACTGAAATGGGAAAAAGTATTTTTCTTATTATTCAGAATAGATGCTTGTGAGTGTAGATTGTATCTGCCACATGAAGACATCTCATGGTCACCACCCATTTAATCTGACTAAACCATGTTCTCAGGTTGGAAAGGTTACACCACTTTCTCTAGATCATTAAAACTAGACAGACTTCCACTCTCATCTCATGGACAAAGCTTTCATATAATAGAATTATTTTGTTTAAGTTATTTCTTCAAAGGACTTTGTAGACTGTGTAGACTGGCTTTAGCCAGTTTACACCTTTATTTTATAAAATAAAAGAGAAGATATTCTAGGTTGCTTGGAATCAAGGTCTGTTCTTATAAAATTAAGAATTCTTCAACAAATCGGGCATGGTGGTGCACGACTTTAATCCCAGTATTTGTGAGGCAGAGTCAGGCAGATCTCTGTGAGATGGAAGCCAGCCAGGTCTACTTAGCAAGCTCCAGGTCATCTGGGGCTACAGGGAGACCCTGTCTTATTAGAGTACAGGAAATTCAGTGGGAGGTTTAAGAGGGTGCAGATACATTGCGGGAGGGTATCTAAATATGATCCAAAATATATTGCATGAAATTCACGAAAATTCAATAAAAAAGAATTTTTAAGAGGGAAAAACACAGAAATGAAAGCAAAACAAAA
Source organism: Nannospalax galili (assembly GCF_000622305.1). NCBI lineage: Eukaryota > Metazoa > Chordata > Mammalia > Rodentia > Spalacidae > Nannospalax > Nannospalax galili. The sequence continues at coordinate 1,414,385 of NW_008345972.1, forward strand.
GAAAAAACAAATCCTTCAGATCTACCTGTTTCCAAAAGAGAATCATGTGGAAACACTTCAGCAAGCAGTTATACAGTTCTTAAATAACCACGAACTAGCAGGAGGCTCATTCATCTGAGCCATGGGCACCTCTCATGAAGTCCAAGCTCCTTTTCTGTCTAATTTCCACATACCCTTCCCTCACACAATGCTCCATTTACAAGCATTGTTTGTGTAGCTGGAAACAGGTAGAGAGGGGAGAATTACTGGGCTTCCCTGGAAATAACAGCACAAAATGATGAATGGTGACAATAACTATTCCTAAGAGCTCCTATTATTTTCATCCTGTTTAGTCCTTGCTATCAAATGTGATGATCTCTTAAAGTGGGCAGGGTCAAATCCATCTTGCTCTCCCAGAGCTCCCAGCATCCTGCAGGAATCATACTCTTACCTCAACCTGACTTGGGACCATCACAGTGTAGGAGCAATTTAGGAAACCCCTAAATTGAAAGAAAAGGCCAGTTGTAAGCCTTTTCTTTATGTTCTCCAGCATGATGACTCAGGACAGGTGTGAGGATTAACGTGCATGCACCAGGGATTGCAAAATTAAAAGAAATCCCACGGAGGCAACTGGAGACATTTTTCAAGAGCTTCAAGTTCTAGGAATCATTGCTTCCATTTCAAAAGTAAAACTAAACATCTGCTCGTCTGACCTTACCCCCTGTGCAGTCCCACCCCCAACACCCCGCCTCCACTTTGTCACCACTGAGATATGTGTAAGGGAAGGAACTTGTACTTTTGCCAGCTGCTTGTGAGTGCCTGGAAGATGGGATGAAATCCCAACTCTGTCTTCAGTCCTGTTGACCTGAGGATTTAGGACAAATACAGTGGAATCCGCATGAGTCTCAAGTAATCTCACATGGACTTCATAGCTGAGATCATTTGTTCTTGGAAAGAGCTTTACAAAAGGCCCTCCATTCCCAGGGGGTCTTTTTGGTGACTTCTTAGGAAAGCTTTGAACATCCAGAAGATTATATGGAGAGGCTTGGTGTGGATGCCTTTGCTGATCCTAAGTCTTCCTCTGGCACTCTCAGCACTAGCAGAGAGCCAGGCTAAAGCCTTCCTTTGCATGATTCATGACTGTCAAGTCAAACCTTTCAGAGCTGTTTTGGAAAGGTTGTGTGGTTTTCCCATGAAAGAAGAAAATAAAAGCTTTTTCATTTGAAAGAAAGGTCATGTTGACAATTTGAGAATATTAAAAGTTTTTTTCTCAAAGAATGTTTCCATCCCTTGTTGGAAACTTGAAATAATCATTCCCATATCTTTGATGGCACCTTGCAGTTTATAAACACCTTCTATTTTTGTCACATGATACTGTCATCTAGCTCCCATTCCCCACTAATGTTTTTGAAATGTGGCTGTGTTTCTTGACTTGCTGTGTGTTCATCAGGCCCAAAGAGCTACATCTGAGTGACCACCACAAGGATGTCTGAATGTGGACGAGTCTTGGAACCACAGGGTAAGTTCTCACATGAGAGGCAGAGGCAGGGAGGTTGGTTCTTATGTTTGATGTTCGAGCGCTTTAGTAATTACATAAAAGTCAGCAAGCAAGCCGTCTTTGAAACTCCATTTTCACATTTGAAAAGTGAAGAGACTAATGTCTGTATCCCCAGGCTACCATGAGGAAGAAATGAGACATGCATTGGTAAAAATCATTTGGAATGGCTTTCAGGCTCTGTGCAGCACTCCAGTGTTTCCTCTTTGTACCCTGTAGATGGTCAAGAGCACCAGTGAATGACAGTTGGTACAGTGATCGACCCATGCCTAGGAATGAGGTATTAAGGCCTCTGATTTTGGTAATTGTCACCACTGATGTATATGACTTTAAATTACTGAACATTTAGTCAAAAGAAGTGCCACAGTGAAACTCTGAACCTTTCTCTTCCCCAAGTAAGCATCCTGCTTCTTGGCAAACGGCACCACTATTGCCCAAACTGGGAATAGGAAGAAGTCACTGAAAAAAATCTCCTTTATCTTAAAGAGCTAAGTTATCCTGACAAACCCTAGCTCAAAAACCCATGCAAGTAGAAATTAAGATATCCTTATTCTGGATGTGCAAAGCTTTTGTCTGCTGCCTTGACTGTGTAGATGCAAACTTCATGAAATCTGATTCTTATTCTTGGTTCACTTTTAGATTCCTGGTAAGGAGAATGGTGCCTAACATGTAGTCTAGATCACAATCCTGTCATTGCTACCTTAACGAACAGATGGATCATAATCTACCCTTCTATAAATTTTCAGAACATAGAGTCATGCTGGTCTAATTTAGTCAGAGCTTAAATCTCAATAGACTGGGAAACAGGAAGAAATGAATGTTGTATTTTATATTTCTTGTATACAGAAATCTAAGCACCCACCCTCTAAACACATAATTCCTCTCTAGGATCAAGGAGGAATTTTAAGTTTAGCCAACTCCATAAGTGTCAAATGACACTTTTGCACAATCAAATATTAATATTTTCTGGGCATTGAAATGAGTGAGACTGCTTGCCTCAAGGAGGAGCCTTCGTCTGCAATAGACATCGTTCAGTTGTAGCTTTCTGTGGCTTTTCTCAGTCTCTCAGGCATAACGATGAAGGCAGTCCAATGGTATAGCCTACCCATGCTGTTGATCCATTTCCTATATGGAGTAACAACAAACAATATCATGATGTCATTCGAAAGATTTACTGCAACACAGAACATTTTCAGAAGAGAGGTACAAGCAGCATCAAATGCACACCCTCTAATCACCCCATCTTACACATTTGTGCTAAAGCATCAATACTCTGAAACTGACACTGGTACGAGCTGCACACTTCTTGGAGTTTCCACCAGTAACAAGGTACTCATTTGTGTATATATGCATGTTTGTGAGATGTTCTATGAAGTTTTATCATATTGGTAGCATTGGCAAGCTGTCAACAAAATCAAGATACAAAACTGCTGTAACTCTACAAGACTTCTTCCTCAAAAGAGATGTTTCACCCAAAGATTCCAATCTGGGAATCACAAGCTAGGGTGTCCTAACTCTATCAAATCATCTTTGGAATGTTAGATAAAAAGAAATTTTATTTACATATAGATAGAGAGAGAGAGAGAGAGAGAGAGAGAGAGAGAGAGAGAGTAACCTTTTACAAATTCGGCAATACCAAGAGTTCTGCCTAACATGGAGTATATTTCAACAATGGACTCCTTTTAATTTCTGAGTAGCATTCCTTGCTGGGATCACCTAGCTGATTGCAGTATGGCCAAGACATGGGTCAGAGGCCAACTGCATAGATGAGGTCAGTGTGGGTGAAAGGAGGTTCCAACAAGGAGGCTAATATTGCACAAAGACATTGCCTGCATGACATAAAACAAACCCAGACTTAGATAACAAGAAATCAAAATACAGAGGTTAGGAACAAAAGCGCAGATTAACAATGTCTTATTGAATATATGTGGGCTTAGAAATAATAAAATACTATTATTATTCAGTCAATTTGATACCACATTCCAGAATTAATGAGGTATACAATCTTTGTGCAGACAGCATGATACAAATGGGATCAGTATATGTATACTTACGGTTTTCTGAGTTTAGTTCTCAGAATGAAGTAAAATGTTGATATGATGACATCCTAGAGTTCTGACAAATATTTTCACTAACTTGGAAACTTGAAACATGTTATTTACTGCAATTTTTCAGAATCAGTATAAACTTTCTCTTTGAATGTGGAGCTATGACGTACATAAAATATGTTATATAAGCATACATGGATATGTATGCAAAATATGTTGTATAGCTATATGATCATATACACATATAAATAACTTCTCTGCTATAAAAACATATACATATATGACACATGTATATGTTATATTGCCATGTTAAATATGTAACTATATATTATGTTCACTTTCCATTGGAAAATCATGTGTTTCTATATAGCTTTTTCACACACCTCTTCATGTAGGTTAAACTCTTCACCAGCACCTCCTTTCCCCTCTCCTACACCTCCCATGCTTAAACCTTTCCACTCCCAGTTTCTCCTTCTGTATCTTCATTTTACTTGAATTATGCTCTCCCCCTCCCCAAGGCTGACTTTTGTAATTTCTTTTCCATCTTCTTCACAACTGTAGATTTAATCAGTTCCTGGGCTCCCTGCTAACATCTACTTTATGTAAACACTCTGGCTACAGAAACTACCCCAAGAAATCTACACTAGTTCAAGGCTTCTGGCATGTTCTAGAAACTTCTGCTTACTTGCTCACAATAGAGGCAGATTCAAATAAAGCTTTGGCTGTGAAATTGTGAAACTTCAATGGGAAACATGTTTCTGTTTTGTGGTAGCCACTTTGGCTTAGTTTAGTTTCAGTTTTCTAATTTGTGAAATAATATTGTTAATTGGTATATAACTGTACTCCTCCGAAGGAAAAAAAGTTAATCTAAATGCATTTTGTAAGGTATAAATTACTGTCTGGCAGAGCAGCATCAACTGTTATTATAATCAATACTTTACCCAGTTCTGCTCTTTGAAATCAACACAGCTAATAAGAGTTTAAAAGGTTTGTAATGCTGTGCACACACTTCAGAAACAGACATACCTCAGGTGAGCTGTGGAACATGTCCTTCTGCTTCCCAATACGACAAAAATACCCCTTCAATGACTCTTTATTGAGTGCTGGACATGCATGCCAATTTGTTAGGAAAGAAATCCTGTTTAGAGCAATTGATCATCTGTTGTTTTTAAAGATTAGAAATATGGAAAATATTAATTCAATAAATGTTTACAGAAAGTCTATTCATGTTGCTTTGTGTGCTAAAGATTCAGAGAATATGACCCAGTTCCTACTTCCAGGAACACAGAGGCCCCTGAGGGATGCGGCAATGGAAAGAGGAGCACTGGTGCAGTAAGAGGCCCACAAGGACTTGTGAACGCGATGTTCCCGAGCTGCTGGCTACTGACCAAGACCTAGAGACTGGGAGGGCTACATTGTGGTGACAGGAAGGAGATGACCTTCCCAGAGCAAAGGCCCCAGTTAATGTGAGCTACTGTGTTGTAGTCGAGCCAAGGGAGGATGTGTAAGACTGTGGAAGAAGGGTGCCATTAGAAAGGCAGGTCAAGGCTATGAGATAGTCTGGATATTTCTATTTCCAGTTCAATGTTGCTCCAACATGTTCTAATGGTCTGGTATGCTTTGCAGGCACAGGCGAGGACAGGGTGTGCAAGCCATATGCATGGGAATCACACAGTATTGTAATCAAGAGAACAACAGAGATCAGGAAATAAACCTGCTACAGCAGTCCCTTTGGGCTGCTGCAAATATGTCCCCTCACCTCTGCTAAGCCCTGCCATCAGACCTGAGGCTTTAGCCAGGAAGCCAGTTGAAGCTAACATGAAAGATATTTCACAATGTGAGAATTGTACCTCTTCCCACAGTGCATTTCAAAGGCAGGCTGTCTCTCAGCTTTGAGGTGGTCGTGCCTTAGCTGTGAAACTGTGGGGCAGTGACTTAATCTTTGGAAGCTGTGGTCTCTTCTATAAAATTCTCATGGTGCAGGTCTGGAGAGATGGCTCAGTGGTTAAGAACACTGGCCGTTCTTGCAGAAGACCCAGGTTCGAATCCCAGAACCCACATGGCAGCTAACAACTGTCCCTAACTCCAGTTCCAGGGGATCCAACAGCCTCCTCCGTCTTAAGTAGACTTTGCACAACACAGGTGCACTTACCCACATCCAGGCAATACACACATACACATAAAATAAAAATTCTCATGGTGGTAGGAAAACAAGTCCTTTAGTTTTTAATCAAAATAGCAAACACTCAGTTGTGTTAACAGTTCATAAAACCAACAGGTCCTGTTATCACTGTATCTGCACATCATGTAGTCTAGTGGGAGCACAGGATGTGCTGACTAGGGCTGTCTCCAGGAAGACCACTGTCTGGATTCTCTGCCCCCACCTCTGAGTCTTTGATGCTGGCTTTACAGACCCTTGCTCAGCCAAATGAAGATGACTGAGGTGTGGCATGTATACCCATCTGTGGCAAGCTGTGGAAGCCCTTGGCACTCCAGAGGAGGCTGTTGCTCTTGTGCTATGTTCTCTCCCCTTGCCTTCCGCGAGGACTGTGCAAACACTGGGTAGAGTACAGAAGTGAAGGCGAGAATCCCTTTCTCAGATTTAAGTAGACATATTTTGAACGATAAAGGAGCAACTATTTCATGATGATTTTATGTATAAATTGCTAGTAAACTGAAAAAAACTGGTGTATTTTTCAAAGCTCTGTGTGCATCTAAATAACACGAGTGGAACGATTTTCCTTCGCTTACCCCAAGGCTGCCTACTTTTCCAAAGGCAAACCCCAAGCCTTCCTTCTGCAGACTTCCTGCCCTCTTCCTACTTCCTGCCCCACCCCACAGCTCTTTTGTGCTCTCTTCATTCTCCTCTGTCTTTTTCTGTCACTGTCACTGTTTCTGTCTGTCTCTGTTTCTCTCTGGGTCTCTGTCTGTCTCTCTCTTCCTCTCTCGTTCTCATCTGTCTCAGGCCAGAGAGAAGGAGGAGACGGAATTTGGAAAGGAAGCTGTGTTCCACTGTCATACCTCCAGGCACTAGCTCTTGCCCCATAGATAGCACCAGGTACTGAGTACAGCACTGCAGGGTCTATCCTAAAGGACCAAAGGCCAGTATCTGGCTTATTCTCAAATGGACGGATTTGATGCGACACACAACAGAGACAAGAAGACAAATGTCTCTTAATAAATGCAGTCAATCCTCATTATTTCCACTTCTATATTTAGGATTTTAAATCGCTAAAATTTGTATGTAACCTTAATCAGTATTTTCTGCGCTTCTGTGGGCTGTGTGTAGATACAAGCAGAGCTGCTCAGATGTGCTGGTTCCAGCTGACGTCAAGGAGACGGTGCTCTGCCTTTTTCCTCCGGCTTGGACTGTGAACATGTGTGGTCAAAGGGCTAGTTAGTTTGATGAATTTGGCTTCTTTTAGTGCTCAGCATGCCTCTAAACATAGTGCTAGCATTCTGTCTGGTTTCTTGGCACCAGAAGGCACAAGTACTAAAGGGAGAAAATATGTGTGCTAGTACCTTCCAAGCAAGAGTCATCAGCCCTCAGTTCAATGATAGTCAATAGTAGATATTAAAAATTGCATTTTCAAAAGACAGATATAATACAAGGCTATGTATGATCCAGTTTATGAAGATGTAGCTTGAGCATATTAGGAGCAATGGGGCAGCGTTCAGAGTTTGCAACCGGAATGTAACTACTGCAATCAATGAAAACCAACTGGCCCTGGAATTTCTGTTGGAATAGACGCTTCTCCACAGTTTGGGACACATTCCTACCAAACTCTCGATATGTTAACATTTAAATTTTTCATGCCAGTGTTACTATCTACTTAGTAAGACTCTATACATCCTTTCTAAATATTCAATCTAGTTCTGCTCTTAAAACTGGGGATTCAATTTTCTTATCCCTTTTCTTTACTGATTCTTTACATTCTGTTTTCAAACTCCAACATTATTCAAACCAATCTATTGCCTTGATTTCCTTCACATTGTTAGTTAAATCCCCTTTACTTTCAATATATAACGGCGAATCACTTTATTGGGCCAAAAGGTGTAAGTTCTGCTGCAGAAATAGACATGTCTAAGTCTCAATGAGCTGCAAAAATGAACTTTGTTCTGCCTTTTTTTTCTGTATGCTGCATATTTGTCTCAAGTTATCTTGGGTTTTTGCTCCATATCCTGTTCACTTGGAGATATCAAAAGCAAAGCCTCGACTGTTGGACTTCTAGCTGTTTCCTGCAGCAGAAGAAAAAAGAGCTCAGCAAATTCACATGCACACATGCACAAACACAGACATACCAGCATTCAAATATTCCCACCCAGAGTGATAAATATCATTGCTTTTCAAAGTACATTCACCAACCAAGACACAGGGCCATGGACATGTCTACCTTTAAGGAGATGGGAGGTGACAATCTACCATGTGCCTGGAAGGGACATATTAGCATCCAACAGCTATAGTTTACAAAATCCACAGTCATCCTTTCCTCAGCAAAACAGCCCAAATCCCGAATCCCACCCACAAACCATAGTGTACAAAGTCCAAGATTACTGGAGGGCAGAGAAGATGGTGGGAGAATGGAAAGGGGAGAATCTCCTGCCTCCTGACCACATCACAGTAGAGTGAGACTGTAGGAAGATCAACAGACATCCCCATTGTGAAAGAGAAGACAGGAATGCATGCAGAGATACTCTGATGCCAAGTAGCCTGAACTTTCCCTGGCCATGTTTATTTTGTTGTCGTTGTTGTTTTAAAAGACTGCGTCTACATTTAATGTTCACGGATTTTTTCTCTACTATTATCTGCTATAACTATCTACACAGCATTTACATTGTGTTGGTAATTATACTCAGGGGATGATTTTAACCACATAGGGGGTACATAGATTATATACAAGCACTATTCATTTTATATATAAGATGTGTAACCTCCCCACACACACTGGCAGATGGCTATCCAGTATCAATGCATATATACAAGGAGACTTATTAGAGAATTTGATCAGGTGATTATGAAAGCTGAGAAATCCTGACCAAGCTGCATAAAAGCTGAAGATCCTGGGATGCTTGTAGCATGCCTCAGTCCAGAGTCCAAAGCCTAAGAACCAAAGAAACTGATAGTGACATTCTCAGTCTGAGGCTCAAGTGCCAGAAAGCCTCAGGCAACTGCTGGTACAGGCTGAAGAACTCAGAATACTGATTCCATGCATAGAGAAATGGGTACAAGGAGAGAGAATTACTTCGTTTTCCACCTGCGTATTCATTTTGGTCCCTTGCCAGACTTGCCAGGGCTGGCTTTCATGGAAAGTGGAAATTCCCCACTTAGGGCATCAACTCCTGTGCAGACATCTGGAAATGGTTCTACCAGACATGGAAGTGCTCTCAGCCCAGTCAAGGTGACAGCCCCATTTCTCAGTCAACAGTGGCAGTTCTGGTGACAGTGTTTATGTACAGCTGCACGGGTAGCTGGGTCTCTATACTGCTGGGTATGTGGGAGAGGCTGAGGTATCAATTCTGTGTATCTACCAAGCCTGGCTCTGTAGCCCCCAAGAATGTGACCTGGTGTCTTTCTCAAAAGAAAACTATTGTTTGGCTCTCCCCAGTGTCTTGTGACCTGTCTAGTCTCAGGTTCCTTAGCCTGATATCAGTGTCAGGTATGGGATCCATCCTATGAAGTGGACCTTAAATCCAATTAGGGAGTGGATTTGTGCCACTAATGCACTGGTGGGCATATCTTTCCAGGCCAGTTGTTGTCGTTCACAGGATTCACAGCTGGATAAGGTTAATGACTGTTTTTTGTTTTGTTTTGTTTTGTTTTCAGAAGCATGCATAGCACCTTCTAGTACTGTGAACACTAACCAGTAGAGATGAGGCACCAGCTTCAGTAGAGAGTCAGCACCAGCTTGATTTCTCCTTGTTCATTTTACAGCTCATGTATGCAGTATCTTCAGCAATAGGATCTTACTGTCAAGTTCTGCTGGATAACAAACAGTGGCAATGCAATGGTCAAGGCTGTTTAAGGGTCCATGAGGCCCCTAGTCAACAGTCTATAGAAAGAGAGTCCATTCCTGCTATTGAGGGTTTTTTTAAGTTTATGATGTCTAGAAGGAACAATGTCCACCTGTCATAGGGCAACTCCTTTTAGTCTCTGTTTATGAAGTGTATGTATGTACTTTAAGAAACGTCTATAGTCTTAAGTTCCCATACAAATTTTCTAAAGTCCTTTAATGTTACCTTTGCCTCCCCCGCTCCCTCCTCTGCCCTCCCATTTCCCACCCCCATTTAACCCTTCCAACTCTAATGTTCTCCTTTTCTCCTCTGCCTTCCATAATCTCTGTTGAAAAGTCAGCTGTTATTCTGATAGGCTCGCCTTGATATGTTACTTGTTCTTTTTTCTCTCACAGCCTTCAATATTTTTTCTCTGTTCTGTACATTTAGAGTTTTGACTATTACATGACATGGGAATCTTCTTTTCTGGCCCTGTCTACTTGATGTTCTGCATGCACGTCTCTTGTATCTTGATAGGTGTCCCTTACCCTAGGTTTGGGAAATTTTCTTCTATTATGTTATGTAAAATATTTTCTGTGCCTTTGACCTGGGGTTCTTCTTCTTTTACTATGACTATGGTTCATAAGTTTGGACTTTTGACAGTGTCCCAGTGGTCTTGCATATCCCATTCCTGGGTTATTTCAGATTTGACATTGTCTTTGATTGAGCAATCTATTTCCCCAAGCTTGTCTTCAAGATCTGGTATTTTCTGCTCCATTTTCTCTACTTCCTTTTTCTTCCTTCCTCTAAGATTTTTGAGTTCCTGAGTTTTTGATTTCAAGTTTTACTTCAAATTTCCTTTTCTTCAGAGATTCTATCTCTTTATTGAATTCTAGTTTTATGTTTTGAATTGTTTTAGTTATTTCATTCAACTGTTTCTTTGTGTTTTCATGGTCTTCTTTCAGTTTTTCATTCATATACTTTGTTTCAAACATATTTACAATTGCCACTTTGAAGTCATTGTCTTGTGCATCCATGTGGTTTTCATTCCAAGGAAACATTATGATGTAGTTGTTGCTTTCTGTAGTAGCTCTATTATCTTGGCTATTTGTGTTGTTTGTGTTTTTTTCTTTGAGACCTGGGCATCTAGACTTGTGTCGTGATGTTTCTTGTATGGGGAAGTGATCAATCTCATCTTGAATCTTTGTTGTTTCCCCAACTTGTCAGGCTATGGTCCAGCCAAGCAGTGCTTGGGGTTCGGTTTTAGGGACACTTTATGTTGATCTACAATTGAGGTGGAAGAAGTGGTACAACTTTGATTTGAGATTCCAGGATTGATTGTACAGGGTCCTGGATTAGCAGGGCAGGGTGGGGGCTGCTGGGTAAACAGGCTGACTGGTAGGTTAGAGTGGAACTAGAGTTCACAGCTCTGGGATGTGCAAAGCTCAGACGATGGGGCACAGGGTGGTCCCAGGGACAGAGTTCAGGACTGTAAGCCTGGGGCTGGGACAGATCCCAGAAATCCACGCTGGGCTGAGAGCCTGCCAAGAATAGATGGGTACATAGATCAAGGATAGAATAGGATCACGTTGATTCAAGGACATCTGAGAGCTAAGATGTCCGGGCACTAGGGAGTCTCAGGGACTGAGCTCTATACCTCAAGTCTGGGGAAGGGAACTGTTGGGTATATGTTTTGAGGGCATTACTTGGAGACCAAGTATGTGCCCTACATTTGCTCTGATTCTTGTTCCTGAAAATAGTCTGTTTAATTTTCTTCAAGACTGTGGCTCTGCTATTTGGAGATTTTTTTCCTTTCACTTACATCAACCTTACTTAATGATGCCTTTAGGTCATATGTCCTCCCTGAAATCTGGGAGCTCTCCTTCTCCAAATTTGCATCCTTAAATGAGTAGTGTCATATATCACTTTATCTCTGGACAGGTCATGTATCCCTAAGTGTTGTGGATCTACTAAAGTGATGAATCTCAGACACTTACAGGTCCCTTATCTTGTGGTATCTACATGCCATAAGCTATACCCACTCCTTTGAGACATGGCTTTCAGAGTTACTAAATGTCTTTCCCTGTTTTTCTCCATCTCTATAACAATTTAAACTGAGGTTATTAGACTTAAGAGAAAGACTGCATTTTAGAACCTTTTTCTTGAACCATTGCATAAAATCAAAATAATTTATTGACTACTACATTTTAAATTACATTTTCCTTCTAGGCATCTCTTCCAAGTTTTTCATATTGAGTGTGATGGGCATAGTATTTATTTGACATTTGTTACAATGCTGAAATTGAAATGCTTTAAAAAAACATTTTCACATTATTATTCATGTTGGGGTAAGGCATCACCTCTTTCTAATGCTTACAAGTCCCTAAATGTGTGGGCTTTCTCTGCTTCCTTTAAATATTGCTTGCATAATGAACAGTTCTGAACCCTAGATTTCGTTTCTGCAATGCCTTGCCACAGAGAACAGCAACTAGCACATCCTTCTGTCATTCTCCTCCCAGTCACTTTCCCTAAATCTGTCAAGTTACCAGAAATGGAAAGCTTGCCACACATTTGGTATGAAACGATGGGACACTGGGTTCCAGCCTTGTTCAATCATTTTATTTCCACACAGTAGGTCCTGTATTTTCTTTTTTATTATGATAAATTTTAGATTTCATTACGGACTATGTCTGAAAATTTATATGCCAAGATTAAGTACTTGGAATTAGATTCTATTTTGGAAATAGAATCATTAGAGGTGTTGGGGGTAATAAAACAAGGTCATACCCCTAATCCAATATGGATGGTGTATTTGTTAAAAGGGGAAATTGGACAGAGGAAAGTAAGGAACATGTCATGTGAAGTTTACACCAGTGATTGGATCAGGGAGTTGAAGAAAAGGGATGTCATACGTTCCAGCAAGTCACCAGGAGTTTAGGGAGAAGCCCTAGATAAACAGATTCTCTCTCTCTCTCTCTCTCTCTCTCTCTCTCTCTCTCTCTCTCTCAACAGCTTCTGTCAATACCTTGGCCTTTGACTTCTTGTCTCAGGAGCTAGCAGATTAATAATCTCTGTTGTTCACTCAATCTTGATTGTTTAAGGGATTTTGTTATGGCAACTCTAGCAAACTAATATAAGTACCATTTTTCTGCAACAGGTCAGAGTATATGATGCTGCTGCCATTAACATCCAGTACCCTGGGTAGGTTAAAACTATAAGCTTGTGTTTCTCACTTTCACTACATGTAAATCTGTGCAAAAGGTTTCTCTTCTCAAGGATATCTTGACTTAGAGACTCACTCTGGCCAAGTTTTCACCACTGCTTCTCATCTCCATAGCAGGGGGAAAAACATGAACAATTGAACACCAGCTCAGAAAGACTTCTACCCAGGAGTTTGAAACATACTGCAGCTTATTTTTAATTGGCCAAGCAGACCACATGCCATGGCAAAGTGTGTTAGTGTGTAATGCTGAGGAGTTCCAAAGACAACTACTGTTCATCCTCTCTCCTTGACTCCATCTGAGTATAGATGTGTGCTTTTCTGATAACTATGCTGTGTGTGATTCTTGAATTCTAGCATACGTGCTGCTAATTCACTTGGTACTTACACCGAAGTGCTCAGTGTGAAGAACTGCTATGAATTGTCACATTACCATCAACAAAGCACAAATTGTCCTTGGCAGTTTTGTACAGAAAACTTAGAGAGTTTCAACAACTTACCAAAATTTACCATTCAAATTCAAAGTCAGATACTGAGCCCTTTAATTGGATGATCCTAATTTATCAATGGTGAGGATACCATTCACGCTCAGTCTGGCTTGAGCTTTTCTTGGCTGTTTGTTAACAACATTTCCCCGTAAACCATTTGTTCTTACCTACATATCTAGCATGATGCATTTTTTGAAGATAAAAATAAAGATCAATATACATTATTCCTGGAAACACATACTTCTATTACACATTTACTCTGCTATAAGAATTGCACCAATCTTTGAAGAATAATGCATTGCTTTTGGCTTACTTATTTCAAAATGTTTTGTTTTACTATCCCAAGACTTAAGCCATCAAGGAAATTATACTATCAAACATCGTTTGGGCCTAGAAATCAAATGATAATTTTAAACTAACTACCAAGAAAGGGTCTTCTTAAGATGAGAAAGAGATTTATTGAATATTATAGTTGTTTTCTACTTTTCAATTTGGGAGACATAGAGTTGTATAAATGTTTATTGAGTCCTTCAAAACATGAATGACACATTTTCGATTTTATATCTGATGCTAAAATCATGTTCTGAATAAAAGGCCTGGCTGGAGACTATGGGCCAGTGTCACTGCAATTCTATAATCTAAATATTTACACCAATAATATAGTTGTAGTCATATCCTAATAGATTTTATATTTGATTGGAGTTCAGCCTGCACAGAGCCAACATTTCCCCTCACAATGGAGATAATGGAGACTTTTTTATTTCTTCTCACATATCAATGACCACAGTGCTTTCCACAGGGCCCACTGTGCAGTTATTCTTCATATGTTGAACTCTTTGGGGAGGGGTATCAGTCAGCTTTCCATTTACTGTAACAAGCACCTGAGATGAATCAATTTTTAAGACAGAATTTTTATTTTAGTTTATGTTTCTATCCATGATCACTTGTCTCTGTTGTTTTAGATTCATGGTGTCACAGTGTATCAGAGTGGGAGTGTATGGAGAGGGAGGTTTACATCATGATAACCAGGTTGCAAAGCATGAGAAAGGAGTCCAGGGCTTAGGTCCCAATGTCTTTTTCAAGGATATACCTAAAATGACCTCACTTCCTTTCACTAGGCTCTACCTCCTGAAAGTTCTACCATCTCTTAATAGTGCTATGGGCTGCAACATAAGGATTCAGAAGCATTAAAGATCTGGACTATAGCAGGACACTTCTGAATCTTATTTTGTGTAGTGACTTGCCATAGTGGAAAAGTATCTACTCTTACATCAATATCTACAGTGCAACAGGCAGATATATAGATGATAATCAGCCACCAAGCACTGTGGAGGAGCTTTGAGCAGGAGGAACAAAGCCAGTTGACATCCAGAGGTCTAAAGATGGGGTGTGTTTCTTAGAAAACACAGACAAGGAAATCCCAGAGGAGGGCATTTTAAACAAAACTACCACATGGTAGTGAAGGGTCACCAAAAAGCAGATGCCATGATGGAGGGGACACTTCAAAGTTCTGGGAGCATTACTGTCATAAAGGACCTTGAATTGCTGTTGATGGCCTCCTGTTTATTTAGTCCCTTCTCTTCTACAGGGGAAAATTCAATAGTGAAAGTCTTGTTAGAAGATTACTTAAGTAGAGGAATCCTGATGTATAAAATTATGTGTTTCTCTTTATTTATTTTATAAACTCCAGGTTTTTAATTTTTTATTTAATTACTTTTTTATGTGTATGAATGTTACATCTTCGTGGGTGCAAGTGCACCCGTGTCACGCAGTGCCCACTCAGGACCAAAGAAAGCATCGGATCCCCTGGAACTGGAGTTACAGATGGTTGTTAGCCTCCATGTGGACGCTGGGATTCAAACCTGGGGCCTCTGCAAGAGCAACCAGTGCTCTTAACTGCTCAGCCATCTCTCCAGCCCCTGAACTCTTTATTTTAAAGAGAAATAAAATTAACACCAAGGTATTATGGAACTTTGCTAACGAGATGAAAGCTATGCCTGATGTTTCTTAGATGAACAGAATTGATTTTCCATTCCCAAATTAGGCCACATGAATTTCTCGACCACTTCTACCAGTGTTTAAGTAGTTGAGGAGAGAGAAGAATCACCCTTGTAGTGTGACTTCAAAGTGTGTAATCTTTCTAGATCCTTTGGTTTCTAATAGTCATCCTAGGATCATGAGGCATTTCCAGGCCAGGAATATGTGGGCCTTGGTCAGATGTTCTGCTATTTACTTTATGTTTCATACTTGTTGTAACAATTAGCAACACTAAATGTCCTGTTTCCTGAGTTGCAGCCACTGTGGAAATTCTGTTGGAGTCAGATGTGGTTGCAGAGACCCAGCTGCATTGTGTGATCAGCTGCTTCTAACTCCAGCTCTGCTGGCCATCACAAGTACCCCAGATTTCAATAAAACACAGCTTCCAGGGAGAAATGTGTCACTAATTCAGAATTTTATATTTCTACCAATTGAACATTACGATAATGATCTGAAATAGAACTTAAAGTGGTCCTCTTACTGACGTAAGGTTAATATTCCTTAGGTAGTCATTCTAACCACAATAATCGCATTTCTGACTCTTTCTGGTCTTTATCTTCCAGCTGTGACAGGCTTTCTGTGCTCCTGTCCTATGTACTCTTGACATTTTCCTTCCTTAGATGAGACTGAGTCTGAGTTCCTTTAGTTACTGTCTTCTCTTCTGCCAGGAATCGCCCTTGTTCGTCATTCATTCACGTGTTCATGTGTTCATACACCTAAATGGAATGTGCTCTCCTACTAGACCTGCCCCATGCTCAAATCTGGGAACTTGGATAACACTAAGACATGGGGCATAATGTCAAGTATATCCAGAATCTGGGGAAAGAGGTTTAGGACCTACTAAGCAAGAATTCAATTACAGAAATAATATGATATTCCTAAATAACTGACAGGACCTTTAATGTTGTCTTCCCTGATCACCTGAACTGTGCCACTTGTCCCTAATAACATCTTTTTTCCTCTTGACTACTCTGACTACATATGACTTTAGGTTCTGGGATGGCAATAAAATATTCTTGCATAACCGCCATTTCATAGATGGTATTTAAATATCATTGAAATGAATGCTTATTGTAGACCTCCTTAAACAGGTGATTCTCAGGCTTGAGCATATATCAGAAACGTTGGAAGCCATATTAAAATACAAAGCTCTGAAACTCTTAGAAGAAAACATTGGGAAAAACCTACAAGATATAGGTGTAGGAAAGGACTTTCTAAACCAGACACCAATAGCCCAGGAAACAAGGGCAAGAATTAACAAGTGGGACCTCCTTAAACTAAAAAGCTTCTGTACATCAAAGGAGACAACCAAGGAAACAAACAGAAAACCCACAGAATGGGAGAAAATCTTCACCAGCAACACATCTGA
>NW_008345972.1:1432962-1441484 GCF_000622305.1 Nannospalax galili
AGATGCCGAGGAGCTCAGAAGGTGGGCGACTGTGACCAGTGATAGTCATGTATATAGAGATTAGAAATGCACGTGAAAACGTCTCAATGTCAATTGCCTTAAAATGAATTTTTCTGTATGAAGCTGTGTATTTTAACAACGAAGTGGAAATCTTTTTTAAACGTTAAAACATCATTTAATTTTATGTCTTATACAGTTTATAAGGAGTAAAAGATTGTACAAGCGTAATAATTCATCTGTAAACCTAAAAATGTACAGCCAATTTTGAAAGAGATGTACCCTAGCTCAGAAAAATGTTATTGAATAGGTTAATGCTGTTGTAATGAAATGCTTCTTCTAATAAACAAAAAAAAAAAAGAAGAAGAAAACAAAAAACCAGGTATGGGAAGAACCTGAACTGTACAAGTAAGTATGAGTGAGGGACTGTGGATATTTAATGCTGATGGAGAAGCAGGTCTTACACTGTTAACTTATTCACTAGGGGCCTGCCATATGGAGTTCTTTCAGAGCTTCTCCAGATCTCCAGTAAGCTGCAGTCACGGAAGCACGTTGCGTCTCGGGGTCTGGCACTGGTGATGTAGCCCAGAGAAGATTCCTGTTAGTTTTCAAGGTGGAAGCAGAGATTTTAAAAACTCATTCAGCATTTCTAAATGAGCTTTTGAGGAAGATTTCCATTTTCAGAAAAGTTATTTTCCTTTCAAACATCTAAAAAAGACTTCATTGGGGCTGGAAAATAGCAACTAAGAGCACTGGCTGTTCTTGTAGAAGACTCAGGATTGAATTCCAGAACCCACATGGCAGCTAACAGTCTGTAACTCCAGTTCCAGGGGATCTGAAGCCCTTTTCTGTCCTCCGTGGGCATTGCACGACTCAAGTGCACTTACATACTCATACACATAAAAAATAAATAAGTTAAAATGAAAAAAAAGAAATACAAAGGTCAGGGCCCCCACCCAAGGAATTCACATTCAGTAGATCTAAAGAAAAAGTTGGGTATGCCTTTTTTTAAAAGAAAAATTCTATTTATTATTTTTATTTTATGTTTTTGAGTGTATTGTCTGCATGTGTGTAGTATAATGTCCGCAGAGGTAAGAAGAAGGCATTGGATTCCCTCTGAAATAGAGTTACAGATATGGATGGTTGTTAGCCACCATGTGGGTTCTGGGAATAGAACCAAGGTCCTCTGCAAGTGCTGTCAGTGCTCTTAACTGCTGAGCCATCTCTCCAGCTCCAGATGCTCAGGGAAAGCTAAATCTTGGTACCCCACACTGAGGGCCTCAATGGCAAAAGACAGCGAGGATGACACTAAGAGGAATTTAGGCATAAAAACAGTCAAAGATACACCTATGGATCATTAATTGCACAAACATTTTCACATCTCTGCACTGTACTTTGTACTTTGGGATGCATCAAGGTTACTTATTTATTGTTTTTTTGTTTTTTTTTTTCTGCAATAGTTAGACTACGCTCTGATTTCAATGGGATTCATAAGCCTGAGGCATGACTTCAGTTCGTTCTGGTCAATGTGGAAATTGACATGAGCACTGGGAGTTTGAGCCTCTTAAGTTCCAAGACTAAAAGATGGTTTTCCTGTCACAGACCATCTGGAGTCCCAAGGTCTGCCACAGAGATGTAAGCTTCTGCATGCCTCTGATTGGCCCGTTTTCTCTTACGACCCCCCGTGCTGCTACCTGCTAACTGTGTAGCTTGTCTCACTGTGACCTACACAGGCACTGCTCCCCGTAGTTCACTAGTAAGGCACATGTTCTGCTTCCTATAGCCCCTTCCTAAGAAATGGCATAGATTCCCTTAGGAGAAGCTCAGAAGATGTCCCAGGGTTTACAATCCAAAGATAAGGCCCTCTTGCTAGAACTTCCTGGCCGTGGAATTCTGAGAACTTCCAAAGGGCCTTGTAAATTCTTCATCACCCTCCTTCTGCAACTCAGCTGTTCCCCTGTGAATGGGCCATGGTGCGTGCAGACTAAGCTCCTGATGAGAGTGGCCTCTGATAGGCTTTTCAGGGCATCTCTAGAGTCTCACATAATCCTCTAGTTCCTGTACCTCCCTGTTTTTTCCCCTCGATTTAGAACAAACGTGTTTATTTTATCAAAGGAAAAATGTGATGGTATCAGAGATAGTTACCAGTTGCTGGTAAGCAAGAGATTTTTCCTGCTCTGTTTATCAGCAGTCTTTCTAGTCCTGAAATGCTGTTTGTCAAAGACAAACCTTGTAATCCTGACCACATGCTCAGAACTCTTACAATGCTTTCCTGTAACAGTTTGCCGCTTCCCTTCCTGATTCCAGATGGGCATTGCTTATCCAAGAGGCACTCTGTGTTCCATCCATTCAGTGTGCTGGTGGACTTGACATGTTTGCCTTAGCCCTCGTCCTTCATAGTTAAATGTAACATTATCCAGGCAACTCACACTCAGTTCATCAACTGTTGTCTTCATAAGCTGTCTTGAACTTCTGCAGTAGAAGTCTTGTGTCTTCCTTATTAATGTTCACGTTTTTAGAACAATTTCTACCAAGATATTGAAAAGCATACTTTGTATACTTTTGGCAGGTGCAATTTGGGGGTGTAACTAGCCACTGAGTAAGTACTATGATGTGTTGAGGACTAGAACCATCTCTTTGGCAGGATCTCGATAGACATCACTAATGCATATAGGGAGACACATGTGTACTTTATATCTGGATTATCCCAGGCCAGGTTGCTTCTCTTCCCTTGATGTACCATAACTTAAATTACTGTTTGATATTTTGATATTTCTCATTACAGATCAGCAGAGCCTTTATAATCAGCATATGTAAAACAAAGTCGTTATTTCTTCATAAACTCCTTCCCCTGGTTCCACTACCTCAGTAGAATAAACCACATTTAACCACAAGCCAGAAACTCTGAGGTCCTTGACACGCCCAGTTCCCCATCTCCTAACTATGCTGCACTCTGTAGCTATTGTCTCTTTTCTTATCTCACGTGTGCACATTGTTTTTATCCCTACACCAGTGTGGTGTTCTAACAACAAAGTCTCATTTGGGGTTGTGATGATCCCTGAAAAATTCATTCTTTGTTCTGCCTCCAGAAGGTTCTTTGTAGAATCTGGAGTTTACCTTTTGTCATATTGTAAAACCTCTACCAGAGATGGCCAGTGTCATGTCTAAAAGTCTCCAGGAGGGGCTGGAGAGATAATTCAATTGTTAAGAGCACTGGCTGCTCTTGCAGAGGACTTGGATTTGGTTCCCAGCACCAAACAGCACCTAACAACCATCCATAATCCAGTTCCAGGGGATCTGACGCCCTCTTCTGACCTCTGTGGGCATTGCATGGCACAGGTGCACTTACATACATGCAAGTAATATACTCATACATTTAAAATAAATATAAATAAATCATGAAATATTTTTAAAATAATTAAAGTCTCCAGGGAAAACACAGGCCTGTGTGCTTTCCTCCTCACTCCCTTGTCTGTAGGCATAAGGTCTTCAGATTTACTCCTCACTATATGGGCAGCAGCTCACTCACCTCTGGGTGCTTTTACTTTCTTTCTGGGTCACTTCTCAGTCACCCTGTACACTGAGTGGATGGCTATGAGTCCTTAACTTCTCATCTTGAGCCCTGGTTTCCTGGGACCCCCTCCCTGAGCCCACCCATCTTGTTCCAAGTGAGTTTCCTTCCCCCTGAAGGCCTGTGCTCACTCCTGTCCTACCTAAGACTGCTCTTTCTCAGAGACAAGCAGACCTATGCTTCATACTAAGCCAGCAGTCCTTCAGAATGTACCATAGGAGATTGCTTATTTGCAAGCATTAGTGTGTGAAGGGCAGGCACACGTATGTGATGACTGGCCAGGAGGATGGGTCAGTGAATGACAGGAATACTAGGGAAATGTACATGAGTATACTCACACGCAGAGCTCTAGCTTACCCCATGAAATCAACATTATTTTAGGCTTAAAAAGAATACTAGCTCAAGTCTTCATTCCTGAAACAGGGTACACATGTGCAACAACTTTAGATAGGGTAGAGCTGCAGAACTTATAACTAGCAGCACTGTGATGCAGAAGTTGGGGTCAAATTGCATGTGTCCACAGGGCCAGGGATGGCTGCAGAGTTGATATCACTTAAGGAGAGCCTGAAAACACCTCTGTCAGGGTGTTGTCTGAATTTTGAAAAGTATGCAAACTAAAACGAGTGAAGCAAAAGTTCACTAGACTGAATCGTTTGGTTACTTTTCAGGAAAGATTCTGTTTTGGAACCAAGACTAACACTCTCTACAGAATCCTCAGGGCTGAAAGAGCACACTGTCAAGCTGAGAAACTTCTGAACTTGAGCTATATTTCTCTGTTCAAGCTGTGGATGCTATGTTTCCTGAGATTTGGATAGAATGCTGGCCTTATGACCTCAGCCAGCAAGTTGCGGGGTATTGAGACAATTTAGTGCTTTCTAATTATGTTTTATGTGCAATGTGATAAGCCATACTTTGCAAATCCTCTCTTTCATAAACATGGTTAGAACTTTTGTATGGACTCTGGAAGGAAACAGGAGAGGAAAATGGAAGGTGCCTACATGAGAGATGGCTACACCTTGCTTATGCAAACAATGGCATTCAGGTGACTATGAGACATTGTGAGGACATCCCCTAGCATAACTGAGACAAATCATAATGATTCATATGCTCAGGGGAAGCCTTTGCATTCTATTGCATAAAGAGTCCAGTTACACTGATGAGTAGCTTGTGGGAAACTCCTTTTCAGCTATTTTTAGTTCCTCTGTTGGCACAGCACCCTTAAGTACAACATCACAGTTGTACCCTCATTTGACCAGGACTGAGAAGGATCAGAGGGTTGCAATCAGCAGGTTGAGGCCAGGTATTGGGACTGACTTCAAAGGTGTGAGTCACCTTCTCAGTTCAGGGCTCTGCTGACACCATCTTGCGATTCTTAATAACTGATGAATAAGGAAGTCTATATTTTCATTTTGTTATAGTTCCCATGTATTATGTAGCTGGCCCTGCTTGACTACATCATATGAAAACCATGTGAGCTTTGGCATCATTTCCTCAATAGAAAATGAAGAGGATCAGCTCCAGCTAGGGAAGGGCCCCCCTTGAATAGCCAATGGAATAACAGAGTTGGGTGAGCTTTATAAAAGGTTAGAAGTCTACACAATCGTCCGTATTGCTTAAACTTAGTCATCACTACTATAGGCAAAAGACATGCTTCTGTCCCAGATGATTAATGTCTCAGGGAAGCCTCGTTCAACAATACTTACTCTTGAGGAAGCTTCTGAAAGCTGCCTTCGGGGCTGTCTCTTGCCCAAGATATACATTTGGAGATGCCTTTTGTGGTGGATTGAATGAGAAGTACTCCCTTCATAGGTTCAAATATTTGAACACTTGGTCAATTAATGGTGCTGTTTGGGGAGAGTCATGGAAGTTTTAGGAGATGTGGTCTAGCTGGAGATAGCAAGTGACTGGAGCAAGAGCTTATAGCCTTGCCTGACTTCCACTTTTATCTCTCTGTTTCCTGGGTGCTTCAAGATGTGAGCTCTTGGCTTTCTGTTACATCTGCTTCCTGCCATGTCTCACCTGCCATGATGGACTCATCTCTCTGGAACCGTAAGTTCAAATAAAGTTTTCCTTCTTTAAGTTGGCATTGACCAGTATTTCATTGCAGCAGTAGAGAATAATTAGTATGCTTTTCCAATCCTGATCTTTAAGCCTGGAATTCTGGCTCACAGGAATTCTTGTCGCTATGGTAACCCACCTCAGTCTCTCTCTTTAGAACTAGCTCTGGCATTCTTAAGGAACTGAACATAGTGGTGGCCCTAAGACTTAGCCCTATACATTATCCACAGAACAACCAGCTGCCTCTCCTCTATGTTTCCCTTACCAATGATTTAAAACTGATCTGTAAAACTTACATTGTTTTATCATAGTAAGTATCCAGCAACGAATTGATAAGTAAGTAATAACACTCTATGAAGTCACAATGCTGTGTCATATAGTAACCCCACAGCACACTGCTAGGGATCTCTGGGTAAGACCCACTACAGGGATCCCACATTTTGGTAAAGTATTTGGTAAGAAATGTTAGCTCTGTTATAAATTTCAGAGAAGCACAAGGAAAAATGTGGTCTTCTGGAATAGCTTAATGCCATTTTCTTCCACCCCAAAGGTTACTGCATAACAAAGGGAGCTTCCCTCACTAATGAAATCAGAGCCCTGCCCTGATGAGCTGCCTTCTTCCCTAGCAATTTTTTTCTGTTATGCTTTATTCTCCACAAAATCAGTCAGCTTTTATGGTACAAATCCTCCCCACTATATATCTATCCTGTTTTAACTCTCTCCCAAATGTGCCATCTGAAATGAAATCCAGACTCGTGGGCATTTATCCCTTGTGAAGAAACTGTTGTCCTCTTTGATCTCATGGGAGGAGACTCTTATCAGTATATCTGTGTACTACACACTAGTTGGTCCTTCAAGACTCATTGATTTCCTTATTTAGACTATAACACATACACCCACTCACATGTACCAGACCAGATGCCTCTTCTCCACTGTCTTTCCCAAATGATGGGACTCATCTTCGACAGTCATCAAAGACCCAGTTTTGAGTATCTATCTCATTCATCCTTTCTCCCATGGCCTATCACAGTTCTTAGATATTATCTTTACACAGATGCATTACATTTATAAATATTCATTTGGGTATTGTCTTTACATTATAGACAGCACCAGAATAATTACTTCTGTATACCTCAGAGTTGCTTCTTTCTCAACTACTTTTCTCCAGCATAAGTTAGGAGCCATTCAGTCAAATAAGAATTAAACAACTGATTTTACTAATATGACCTATCCAGTCATGAAGTGTGATTACACTTCATAGACTCATGATAACCTACACACAGAGGAACATTCTGATACTGGCATACAAGTACAGGATGAAAAGCAGTTACATGAAGGAAGGAGAACTTGCAATCTTTCTGTTCAGAACTTTCATTTCTGACCAATATGAAATAACAGATACCAGATTTGTTTCCAAAACAACATCAAAAAGCCAGATAAAATGTATGCAATACTGATATTTTGTTTGACCCACCAAATACATTGGCTCCTTGGAGAAGAAACAGATGACATGATGCCTGCAATCTGCCCCAGATAATTTCTGGGCTATCATTCATGAAAAACAAACCCAGGGTAACTTGAGTTTTCTGAAGTGGAAGCTGGAGTTTTAGCCTGGTAGGCTAGAAGAGCTTGAATCCACAGAGCAGAGCACACAGAGGAGAGAGATGGAGAGGGAATTCAGTGGCTCCCCATAAACTCTCAGCCTAAACACTGACGTGGCCACAAGTAAAGAAGGAACTATCTGGAAGGAAGACAAGAAAACATTCCTTGAGCTTAAGTAAGATGGGAGCATTCCAATTTCTACCATTATGGGAAATATTACAATTCACAATCATTGGATACAGTACTCAAAAATGTTCTGCCTCAGGAGCAAAGGAAACAATACTGTTCTGGTGTTCCTCACTTCCAACAATCATTTCTCTAGCAGTAAGTTAGATAAAATCTTCAAAATGTCCACTCAAGTCCTGGTAGATGGGCTCCTAGCTGGTCACTGTTTCTTAGTGGAGACAAGTTTCTTGGTAACATTCTGAAATGGAAGGAACTCTTGTATGTCCCTAGACCTGACAGGGATCAAGAGTACAACTAACACCTATTGTGATGGTTTGAATGAGAATGTCCCTCATAAGCTCCAAGTATTTGAACACTTGGTCCCCAATTGATAGTGCTGTTTGCTGAGGGTCGTGGAACCTTTAGGAGGTCTGACCATGCTGGAGATGCATGTCACTGGGGCAGGCTTTGAGAGACTATACCTTGCCCGCTTTCATTTAGGCTCTTTCTGCTTCCTGTTCCTGCTTTAAGATATGAACACTCACCTTTCTGCTCTGGCTGCCTCTTGCCATGCCTGCCTGCCATGATGGACTCTTATCCCTCTGGAACCATAAGCCCAATGAACTCTTCCTTCTATAAGTTTCTTTGCACATAAGACTTTATCGCAGCAACTGAAGAGTAACTAATACACAAGTTGGTACCAGGAGTCGGGTTTTGCATTGAAGTTACTCTTGCCATTGTTCCACTGCAAATCTAAAGGTTTCTTCTTAATGGCGCTAATCCTTAACAATGGGAGCATCTCTTCCAGGACAGGCCTTGACTGCTACAATAATCTTCCTTGTACTTTATATATCTACAAACTATTTTGTATTTCTTTCTGCCCCACTTGCTCTTTTTCATTGTAGAGTTGTACAATATTCACCATTAGTAACTGTCTTAGTTTATTCTTTATTGCTGTGACAAAACACTCTGACCTGGACCAACTTGGGGAGGAAAGGGTTTATTTGTCTTACATCTCCCAGGTCGCACGCAGTTCATCAGGGAGCCCAAGGTAGGAACTCAGGGCAGGAACCTGGAGGCAGGAGCTGGAGCACAGGCCATGGAGGAACGCTGCTTACAGGCTTGCTCC
>NW_008345972.1:1441744-1462324 GCF_000622305.1 Nannospalax galili
TGGGCTGGGCCCTCCCACATCACTCATCAAGAAGATGCCCTTCAGACATGGCCACAGGCCAGTCCAATAGAGGCAATTCCCCGATTGAGGCTCCCTCAACCCAGGTGTGTCAAGTTGACACTAAAGCTATCCAGCACAGTAACCATGCCACTGATTCAATATTAGGCTGTCTTAAAGTTTCCTCTGCCAAAGAAATTAGTGTATTATGTTTTAATTTAGCCTCAAGCAAGTTCTTAGGTTGTGGAAAGACAGCAACCAAATGTTTTATCAAAATATCCCTGTTCCTGTTTAAGTCTGTTCCCCTCTGGAACTACATTGGCCTCAGGACTACTTTCTTTCAGACTTCTAGTAGAATGACCCACTAAGCTTTTCTTACAACATTCAATGGCTTTTCTTTTCTAGTCCAAACTTCCAAAGTCTCGCACATTCCTCCAAAACCCAGCACGATCAGGTTCTTCACAGCAACACCTGTCCTCATCCTGTCTCAGTCACAGCTTCTGGGGTGAGGGTGTTCTAAGGCTTCCCTGTAGATAGAGGGCCTGTGACATAGATTGCCAGGGTGCATTTCTTTTGCCAGAGAAATATGCATAACCCACCCACACTGTTATACTGCTCATAGCTATGCATTAGCCAAGGCATAAACTGTGGCAGCTACTGACCCTGCTTCAGTGGCCACAACGTTTTGCATATAGTCCATCATCTGTAAATTAATTCCTTTCTGTGTGATGACTATAACCATAATTTAGATGACCCAATAGTCTCATTTTGGATTTTTTTTTTTTTATTGCTTCATGAATGGTTACCAGACCTAAGCATTTTCTCTTTGTTTTCTTCATTTTGGAGACTTTCTCATTAAATTTTCAGGTCATTAACTAAGAGTACTGCATTAGTTCTCATAAATGTTATGTTGACTGATAAATAAGTATAGCTAGGACTCAGGAAAGAGAGCAAGAAAGAGTTTCATGGCTCTTTAGGATTTCAGCTATACTCAGATTGATCTGCATTTCTTATTCTCAGCTGAATGTGACCCCATTTTCCAGACAGCCTCAAGACTCTTCAGTCTTTGAGATCTGACTAGGGTTACTGGAAATTACAAAGAAATTCTTCTCTCTCAAAATTCCTATTCTGATCAAACAGGCCTTGAGATAAGCATCTTATAATTGATGCTATCCCAGCAAGGTTGCCAAGTGGAGATGTGACCTTGTGACCACACATATCTCCAGGCTACGTGGTGCTTGTGTCTACACCTGAAATGTTTGGTGGCTTCACCACAATGACACTGGCTCTGTTTTTAAACCCTTACTATGTAAAAAGCCATCCTTCCCATGAGGATCAGGAGGCTCACAACTTTCAGCTTCCTGGTATCCCTTTCCAGCAAGGAAGTAGTAAAACTGGCATTCAAGAGACAACCAGAAAAAAAAAGGATTCAAAGTTATCTTTTTCCCTAGCATCTTTGTGGGACCCAAACCACTGTCTTGGCAGAAAGCTGTACTATGTGGCATGTAGGTATAGTGAGACCTTAGTAGGTCCTGTGGTGAGAGCTAAGTTTAATTCCTGACATTCTCTCCCACAGCACTGTGGTTCTCTCTGAGAATTTGGGAGAATTTGGCTTGGTATGGTTAGATCTGATATTGCATCTGCTTTTCTTACTGGATAAAAGTACCACAGAAGGCTACTAAGGTTTTAAATCAGGATTAAATATTTTTAACAAGTTGCTTTCTAAGGGACTTAAATTCTACCTTATGCAGGGGGTCAAAGATCTGTCTGATTTCAGCCCATGCCACTCTTGGTGGCACAAAAATGGTGCCTAGGTCGCTTTCTTTCTCCTTCTTAGTTTCTCCATGTGCTCCCAGAGTAACAGCACCACCTGGGGTGGTGGGCCCATGTCACTACTCCTTCTACTTCATTGGTTCCTTTCCTGACAACCTGGGAACTAAGGGGAAATAAAACAAAACCCAGATAAGAGCACTTGGTATCCACAAGGGCATTTGTTGTTAACACATATGGACTCATGTTCCTTGAGTGGAGACCACAGAATTTCTTTTCCTGTTTCTTTGCTTTCCTATTCAGGGCCTACTTATCTGAGGCTAATTTCTTCTGTTATATCCACACTAGTCTAATTCACATCCTATTGTAAAGAAAAGGGGATGGCTGTCCATATTTAATTTGTGATATTTGTAGATCTCACAAGGACATATGTAATGACTTGATCAGCTCCATTTTGTACAAAGTAACTACCTTAGACTTTAAAAATCAGAGAAACAGCCAGCTCAAGGTCTGAACTTAGTTCCAGTAAGTCACTTCCCTCAGAAGCTTTTTTTTCTTTTTACAGAAATAGCTGACCACAGAAAGGAATATCACCACCCAGACATTGCAACTGTTTCCCAAGGGAAAATAACCTAAACAATATCCTGTCTTTCTTGATAATATGCTGAAATAACAGCAATCAGAAAGCCCCTACTGTCAAGGTCTCTATACATCTGTTAAGAAAATGGCAATTGCTTGTCTTAGCATTTGTAAACTTGCTTATTGCTGCATTTAGGGGTCAGTGTGACCCTACTGTCCTTGCAACTGTCAATACCACAGGAATGAACCAGCTTGTGGTTTCTGTCTTTAAAAGACCCCCCCCACCACCACCAGCAGCTTTACTGCAGTCTCCCTTATCTGGTCTCTGGAGACTGTCAGTCAGCTGTAGCTCTAAAAAAATTTGGCTAATTCAAATAAGAATTGGGTCTGGTGGTCTTTTCCTGGTGGTCTCAAACTCTATAACACATATGACCTGATGTGGGATGAGCTCATGTTACTATGAGGTTGAACTCACTACAGTAACCATGTGGTTTGTGACCATCTTGATTGGTGACCTCATAAAGATAGAGGCAATCATTGTGACCTGGCTACCATCTTGGCTAATGATATAATCAATATGGGGAGAGTCACATGACTTTGTCACCATCTTGATTAGTAACATCATCAAAAAGGCAGCAACGATGTGACTTTGCTACCATCTTGGTTAATGCATAAACCTAAATGGTTGCACCCATCAAAACTTCCAGTACTACTGAGTCCTTAGGGGATCACTACATCCTGAATATTCTGTATCACAGGCATTCAGTCACATGTCCAAATCCTGTGCTCTCAAGTTTTTCTGTCCTTGATATCTAATGAGATAATGGAAATTGAAGACCCAAGGGAAACTCCAAAAGCTATCAAAGGGCCTGAAAGCAACGGATCTTGGGTTCACCACTCTTGAGTCTAGTCTTGAAGGTCAAAGAATAAAACAAAGAGGAATCCAGTAAATGAATGCTTCTGTGAGCCCATCAGTAGATTCTAGTAAGCTTTGAACATCTTTTTAATTCTCTTTTCTAGCTTCTTCTGGTTTATTACCTAAGGCAATTAATGGTAATATCTCTTGCCTTGGCTTCTCTCTCACATTTCTGTCCAGGCACCAGTCAAGGACTTTCTTTCCTCCCTACACCTGGCTGTTATAAAAATTGAACTATCAGTACATTTTTGGGGACTCCTAGATTGGCCCACTGGGAAATGAGATTCCTCTCTTGGGGTTTTTAATCTCATTAACAAAAGAAATAAAGAATGACCACAAGCAGAAGGTTCTGGACAAAGAACACAATCAGTTGAATGTCTGATGACAATTTATTAAGGTTTTAAGAGAAAACTCCAGGGCAGGCAACATGTAAACCTTGCAGCTGCCTGGAACGGAGGAGGAGACAGAAGAAAAGGAAGACAAAATCCATTCTGTCTGAGATAAGGCTGAGGTCAGCCACCTGGTGGCAGGCCACATGGTGGGGAGGGGAGATTTAGAAGAGTAAAGAAGTATGAAACATTAGTTAGTGAGAATAAAAGCAAACAGGCTCTGGCCAGCATCTGAAAGAAAAAGACAGAGGAGAAGAAAAAGATAAAAGCTTTTCTGAGGAAAGGAACAGTTCAGTAGGCAGACCCAGATTAACGTCATGGTGGCTCCTAGAGACTGCATTAGAGGGGGAGTTCTGGGAAGGAAAAGTAGATTATCTTAAGGTGAACTTGCCTTCCTAGGGATAGTCCCTTAGCCATGCTTCTGACCTGCTCCACTGAATTAACCGTTAAAGGAGGAGACAAGAGCATGTCTCCACCTAGAGATAAATTCCATTCTTTACACTTTGGTGCAGTAAAAGCCATTGGCTGTGTTGAAGCAAAAGCACAACTTTCACTTTAAAGAGGATAAAAGATGGATTATTCTGGAGCTAAATATGAGTGGCCACGGTCTGGGAACACAGACTCAGGTTAACCCAAATTCTGTGTTCCAATGTGGTTATAGTTTCATGGAATTTTTAAAGTAATAGAACAAAGAAAACCTTAAGTAAAGACACTTTTCAAGCACATTGGTGGAGACATCAGAGAGGCAGGTTATAGTGATGTACAGAGAATTGGGCTACAAGCAGCAAATGCTATCTGACAGATTACTTAGCCTTTGGGTTGGCAAAAAATGGTAGTCTGCTGAGTTAATACATTCTAAAAGGTTTTTAGTATGTTAGTCACAGGATGCTAAGTCAGAAACAGAAGTGGGCAAGGAATGGCTATTTAGGGGCTAAAGATGGCCCCAAATAAATGGTAAATAGGCTGCGGACTTGCAATATTCCAAACTCTCCACAATTATTGAAGTTCTAGTCAGTTGATCAGCCTTGCAGAGGGTTCAGTTTGAAGATGCAGGATATTTTTCTGGGAACTTTGTTCATAGCTGGAACTTCTCTGGCTGTGAAGACACAGAGATAGATGGTATCAGACCCTTACAATGCCAAATTTTCTCACAATCTAATGGAGAGGACAAACATATACCTGATTTTAAGTAAGAAAGTCAGTTCTGGAGCAGAAATATATGCAAACAAGTCTATTGGAAAACTCTACACAGTTTTTCTTTTTAAAACCCTATGTTGGTATAGGCCATTGCTGATGCAAAAGCATAACTCTCATCTCAAAGGGGATGAGAGATAGTTTATTCTGGAGCCAAATATGAGTGACCATGGCCCAGGAACACAGATTCAAGTTACCCCAAATTCCATGTTTCAACGTGGTAAATTTTCATTAAACTTTTTAGTAATAGAACAAAGAAATTGATATATCAAGACACTTTTCAAATACACTGGTGGAAACAGAAAGTAGGCAGATACAGTAAAAAAGAAATCTCAGCTATAAGCCTCAGATGCTGTCTGGTGGCATTCTTAGCCTTTTGATTGGTGGGAACTGTTTCTTTTGTTAAGTTAATATACTTTGTTAGTCACAAGAATGTTAAGAGAGAAACAGAAGTGGGAAAGAAGTAGCTGTTTATGGCTAAACATGGCCTTGGAGAAAATGTACAAAGGCTCTGAAGTTGCAACACTCCAAACTCTCCACAGTGACTGAAGTACTAGTCAGTTGGTCAGCGTTGCAAGAAATTCAGTCCAAAATGTAGAATTTTCCAGGAACTTTTTCATTCATACCATGAAGATGGTAAGATATCACCAGTAAAAAAAGGTAGCAAAGCTTCTTAGCAGTGACAGGAACAGTGGGAACAGTAGTATTCATTTTACTGGTGGTAGACCACACTTCATTGAGTGTGTCCTATGGGCTGAGTTCTGAATAAATTTCTGGAGCCACATTATCCTGAACAGTATGTATCATAACAGTTTCAGGTTTCACAAAGGCTTTGAGACATCCTTAGTTTTAATAGTTAGTTGGTTGGGAGATAGTTGAATTCACACACAGGTCTTATGGCCTGTAAAGACTTTCCAATGGCTAAGAGGAGAGAGGTCCAAGAATGTGGGAACTAGAAGTTGAAGCTCAGGACATAATACACCCTATTGACCATGGAGAGTACAGTGATTGCTGAGCTGTAGGTGGGCATGAACAGGAGTGGAATTGTTAAAGTGCATACATTTAAGCAAGTCTATGTTTCAGTGCAAAGAAAATACCACCATTAGGGGAATAGCTTCTGACCTTTCACTCATCTTTATCAGAAGAAGAGTGGAAGGTACCAGGACACTTGGATTTGCAGAGGATGAGAAGCAAATATGAAATATGGTCATTAGTACACATACACCCAGATGTTTATAAGCAGAGACAGAGGGCTGTACTCCCTGAAGGCCTGTTCTAACCAAGGTGACTTCTATAGACAAGCAAGTAGGATCCTGTTTGGAAAGGAAAGCAACATACCTAGTAACACCAGAACTAGGAAACTTAGACATCCACTAAGAGGCTGTAATACTAGGAAGAGTTTGGTGGAGCCATCTATAAACTAGAAATAGCCATGCCTCCATCTGCACCAAGGAGCAGCCTTGTCACGCATAGCCCAGCATTTAATTACTCATTATTCTTCATCTGCTCAGCTCCAGAGTTCCAAACATTCCTAAGGCTCCATTCAAATGGGAATAACCTGGAAAACACTGTTAAAGTGGGGACACCCAAAATTTCTCAGAAACAGTCACCTCTCTGGAATTACTGTAAAAGCTGAGTATATATGTCTATGCTGCCTTCTCTAAGGAGAAGGTGCAAATATTGCAGTAGAGTCAGAATGCTCTGTGACTTCCCGGCAGTCAAGCAATGCTTGTTATGAATAACAAGTACAAAGCAGAACGTCTGTGTAAGCACACAAGCCTCTCTGATAAAAGGGAAGAATTAGTATAACATCAGAATTCATATTCTTTAAACAACCGATTACGAATGTAAAACATAAAGATTAAAAACTGAAAAACAATTCACATTAAACAGGATGGGGAATCTAAACACTGAAGTTTAAATTCACTTATTGACAACTATAGTTATAAGAGCATAGATAAGTAATTATCTTTTTCTTTTTGATATTGTTTCCTTATCCGTAAGTCAAATGACCAAAATACATGGACAATAGACTAGTTGAAATTTTTTATAATTTCATTAAGGAATATTTTACATATTTAGAGTATACATACTGAAGTAAATGAACATGCTAAGGAATTTGTTTTCATATTTTCATTTACTTATGTGTGTTTTGTATCGTATTTTTTCCTTTCCCTCTGTCTCCTAACCAAATATATAGCTGATTTTAGCTGCATTATGTGCTAGATTTTACACACAACACCACATAGCCAAGAGCACGTTCAGTTTTTCCCCTGTTGCACAACACTTAGCCATTTGGAATGAGAGTTTCTTAAATTCTATTAGTGGAATAGATTGAAACATGTTTCAAGAGACTACAGAAAATATAACTCCATCTGATAAGATGATGATACCCAGTCAGTGATCTCATAATTCATCTGCAACAAAAATAAATAAAAAAATAAACACATGATGAGAAAGGGAAAGTGATACTCAGACGCTGGCTATGGAACCAGCTGCCACCATCTTTGTCCTTTCCCTGGGTGCACCATAATAAATGTGCCTTCTTGATTAAGCCAAAGAAGTCTGGGACAAATGATTAAACACCGATAAGCAAATACTTGGGAAATGAGAAGTCTGTAATTGTCTCATGACCGTGCTCTGTGTTCTTGCCTCTTTAGACACTCATGAAGGGTAGGATTTGGCTGACAGCTACACTACTTCCCTCTACCTAGCCAACCACCTTCAGATTCTGAGGCTTTCATAACTATGTTCTCTGCAAAAGTTTTAAAAGCTTCCATAAGTGGTTCTTTCTCCTCCTTACCCAAGATATTTTCAAATTATCACATTTGAATCCTTTCTACATAATTCATCATGGTAAAAGTTATTAGAAACCAAGGGAAGCATAAATTTCTTACCACTCTCCTCAAGTTGTTTTCAACAAGTACATCTATATCTGTCTATCATTTATCAATCATGAATCAAAAGAATTAACTGAGAAAAATAAAGGATAGTACAAGGTTTGAAGGCAAAGGACTTGTATGTGAGGGGCTTATAAAATACATTTTGTTATGTGCACGAGTGTTTTGCCTGGATGTATGTAAGTATACCTCTAGTGAGAAATGCCCTCAGAGGTCAGAAGGAGGTGTTGGATCGCCTGGAACTGGAGTTAAGGATGGCTGTTAGCAGAAATGTGAGTGCTAAGAATCAAACCCAGGAGAGTTTCCCGTCCCTATTGTTTCCTTTTTAGCAACTAGTATTGCATAGAAAGAGAGAGAAAAAAAAGATTAAAACTTTACAGGTGAAAGAGAAATTAAGTAAATGTGTGACTTTCTGAGAAGGAAGGATGACTTTTAGCAATGATCCAGACAAGTAAACATGGCCAAACAATTTGGGATCTGGCCATTAGAAGAATGAAGCAACTAAACTTTACATGGTAGTCACAGAGATAACATCATGGTACATTTGTTCTCATTTAAGTTTGGTTTATTGGTAAACAGGTTAATCGTTAGGGAAGATACTTCTGTTAGTGGCATTGTGCCATATTGTAACAGCAAAGATAATGAAAGGAGAGATTTGAGGTCTTTGAACAATATAGAAGATCATTCATTGTAGGGTAAGTGGTAGGGTAATCAGGATATAGGTGAGCAATGAAAATGAATTAATCTCACTCTTTAAGGCTATCTAGTATGCTTCTTTATTTTCTTTATCTTGTTTTAAGTTTTGCATTCTTCATTGAGAAAGTTTTCTTCTGTGTGTATGTCTATTTTTTTTTCTTTTTGATTGAGCATTTCATACATGTATATAATGAATTTTGACAAAATCAAATCCCCCCTCCCCAATTTTTCCCTGATCTACTAGCGCATGGCTAGCTTCTCGGGGCCCAAATGTCAGAAGAAACCTGGTTCTGCCCAACCCAGAAGCTATCAGTTGCCAAGAGCTCCTCAGGCAGTAGTAGATCTCCACAAGCTCCTCCCCCATCCGTAAGGTGATTTCTCTGCCGTGATTTTGTGGAGATCTTCTGCATGAGGTCACAATTGCTGTGAGTTCAAGCATATAAAAGTGCAAAGATTATTTCAGTGCAGACATGCACTACTTCTGGTCTTAACAATCTTTACACACACACACACACACACACACACACACACACACAAAGATAATTGAGCTTTGTAGACTAAGGAGTATGATGTAGCTGTCCAATTTAAAGCTGAACACTGACTTCATAGTCTCTTATTCTCTTATTATGACCCTATATGCACTATAGAATCTACTCAGCTATGGAATTTTGGCACAGTTAAAGGTATCACACATGAGTTCCATTTTGTGAACCAGGATTTAAATCTATGCAGAAAGAGGTTGGCTGCTCCCATTACATCCATGCCACTAGTCAGGAGTTTATTCCTACCCTCTTTGAGGTCTTAGTTGTTTGTTTATGTCCCCTTTAATGTCATTGACTTCTTTGACCATATTTATGAAAGTTATTTTAAATTTTGTGTCCTGGGGTTCCCCTGTGTAGTTGTCTTTGTAGAACACTTCTATAGAATTGGTAAAATTTGGTGAGGATATACTGTCTTGGTTGTCATACGATGTGTGTTTTAGGTTGTGATCTGGGAATATGGGTTTCTTTTGCTCGTTATGTGGACCCATTTTAAACAGCTAAGCAGAGTAGATGTAAGCCCAGGAGCTACAGAATGGGCTGCTTGAAGGAGAGGGATAGTGATCTGGTGGGTGGGATCTGGCCTATTCAAGAGACTAAGACTAGTCAGAAGCTCTCAGATACTGGCAGGGAGAAGGGACCTAGACATCATGAGGGCTGATAAGGATGGAGTAGCCTTCTAACTAATTCAGCAGAATAGGTATGAGACACAGAGATGTGTTTTCTCTCTTTCTTTTTGTTAATTTAACTAAAGGTTTGTCAGTCTTGTTCATCTTTTCAAATAACTAACCTATTATTTAATTAAATCTTTGTAAGTTTTCATTTCTATTTCATTAATTTCACCCCTGAATTTAATGAACTCTTCCCATCTACTGTTTCTGAGTGTTGTTTATTCTTGTTTTCCCAAGGCTTTCAGGTGTATAAGTATGTTGCTAATTTGGAATCTCTCAATTTTTATCTATTAAATATTTTATTCTGTAATCAAAATAGGCAATACAAACCAGTTGACATAACAAAGATTCATATAAATAACTGCTTATAAATGTTATGAAGAAAAAATACTCATGAGTATAATGGCTGGGCTCTCATATAGGGCGGGGACCAACCAGACAGCTCTGCTTTTAGGAGGCAGGAGCCCAGAGGCCGAGGGGATGGCCAGGTGGGTGAGGCTGCTCTGAATGGAAGGGCTAAGTCACTCCATAAATAAAACACAAACCTGTGAAAACACTTTCAAGAAGGTCCACACAGGCCCTGGAGTGAGGTCCAAGATCCTCTAGCAGCCCAGAGCTTAGCAAGTCTGGTTACAGCTGCCTCTGTAACCCTCAACTGCTTTGCTCTTCATACACACACAAACACACACACACACACACACACACACACACACACACCTACACCTGCCGGCTTGGCTCCAGAACTAGGAGACCTAAGGCTGGCCCAAGAACCAGGTACTAACAACTGTGAGATGCTCCCCAAACCAGGAAGCAAGAAAAACCAGAAAGCAGAGTCCAAAGGCCCCAGAAAAATACATGGGACCCGAGGAAACAATGAATACTTTCCTTTACCTTAAAACTGACCCATACTAGGTACTTTGAACTCACAAGGAGGCCAGAGCAGGAAAAGAAAAACTTCCCAAACCAAAACAAGAGAGGCAAAATCAGAGGGCTGGCCATGGGTCCCAGCGCTGGAGAAGAGGAGCAGTTTCATGGCAACAGTTTTTAAATTTGTAGGCACTTGGTGCTATAAACGATCCCCCTTAGGACTGCTTTGTGTCCCATGGATTTAGATATGTTGTGTTTTAATTTTCATCAAGTTCTAGGAATTTTTAAAAAATATTTTTATTTATTATTATTTTTTATTTTATGCATATGAGTGTATTGCCTGCCTGTAGATAAGTGCACCTGTGTCGTGCAATGCCTACGGAAGACAGAAGAGGCCATTGGATCCCCAGAACTGGAGTTACAGACAGTTGTTAGCTGCCATGTGGGTGCTGGGATTCGAACCCAGGTCTTCTACAAGAACAACCAGTGTTCTTAACCGCTGAGCCATCTCTCCAGCCCCAAGTTCTAAGAATTTTTAAATGTCTTCCTTGACCCAATTATTATTCAATAGTGTGCTGATTAGTTTTTATGAGTTTGTGTATTTTCTGAACTTTCTATTGTTGTTGATATCTGGTTTTATTCTGTTGTGGTCAGAGAAAATGCAGAATGTCAGTTCAGTTTCCCAATATTTGTTGAGACTTCCTTTGTGTCTTAATATGTGATCAATTTTGGAGAAAATTTTACAGGCTAATGAGAAGAAGGTGTACTGTTTAGTGTTTGGGTGGAGTGCTCTGTAGCTATTTGTTAGGTCCATTTGATTTATTGCATTATTTAATTCCAGTGTTTCACTGTTTAGCTTTTGTCCAATGGTGAGACTGTATAACTGAAGTCAGTCACTGTTACTGTGTTGGGGTTAATCTGTAATTTTACATTTAGTAGAATTTTTTTTCTTGAAATTGTCACACCTTTGGTTCATACATGTTTCAATTGTACTCTCCGCTTGGTAGGTTTTACTTTGATGACTATGATGTGCTTGTCCATATCTCTTCTGATTAGTTTTGTCTTGAAGTATATTTTGTCAGATATTAGAATATCTACACGTGCTTGGTTTTTAGATTCATTTGATTGACATATCTTTTTTGACCTAATGTCTACTGTTAATGGTTAGGTACAGTTCTTGGAGGCAACAAAAGGCTCCTGTTTCCTGATCCAGTCTGCTAGTCTGTGTCCTTTTATTGGGATTTTGAAACCAGTAATATTCAGAGTTACTATTGACCTATATGCATTGCTTCCTTCCATTTTGATGATTTTTGTGGTGTTTGACTTCTTTTGACCAACTAGCATGCCATCATTCATTTACTACATTCAACTTCTTGGATGTGTTTATCCCACTCTTCATGATACTTTTATTATCCTTTGTAGAACTGTCTTGGTGGTCATCAATTCCTTTACTCTGTTTTTCTTTTTTCATGGAAGGTTTTTATTTCTAGTTCAATTTTAGTAGATAGTTTTCCTAAGTATAATAGTCTGGATTGACAGCTGCAATCTTTCAGAATATAGAATACATCTTTCCAGGACTTTCTGGCTTTAAAAGTTTCTGTTAACTCATCAGGTGTTAGCTTGCCTTTGTAGGTGACTTGCCCTCTCTGTACAGTTTCTTTATTCTGCTTTTTAATGTTTTAACTATAATATATTGTGGAAGATTTTTTCTGGTCCTGTCTATTTAAAGTCCTGCAGGCTTCTTGTCTAAATGGGAACTTTTTCACCAGGTATGAAAAAATTTCAGATTTTACTGAAAATATGTCTGTGCCTTCAGTATAATATTCTTCTCCCTCTATGTTCCTAATCTGGAGTTTAGGTCTTTTCATGGTGTCCCAAAGCTTTCCAATGTTCTGTCCACGTGTTTTTAATTTTTTTCTTTGACCTTTCCAGTGCTGATTCTCT
Organism: Nannospalax galili; assembly: GCF_000622305.1. Taxonomy (NCBI): domain Eukaryota; kingdom Metazoa; phylum Chordata; class Mammalia; order Rodentia; family Spalacidae; genus Nannospalax; species Nannospalax galili. The sequence goes on from NW_008345972.1 coordinate 1,454,207, forward strand.
GTTTTACATATGATCTGTTCTGTTAGTGAGGCTTTCCACTGAGGTCTTATTTGGCTTATTAAGTATTACTTTTACTTCTAGCATCATCACTTTGGCTTTTCTTCAGTCATTCTATCCCTTTATTGATTTCTATTTTCATGTCTTCTATAGATTTCCTCATTTCAATGAACCATTCACTCAGCTTTCCGTTTTTATTCTCTTGGAGTGTATTCATGTAGTCTTTGAGTTGTTTGAGGATATTTGTAATCCTTCTTTTGAATTATTTGGAAGTTTGTCAAGGTCATTCTTGGTGGGGTCTATTATGGGATTAGTAATTTCTGGAAGAGACAGGTTGTCTTGGATTTTGTGCTGTTTTTGTTTCTGTGCTGAGATTTGTGGGTTTGGACTAAGTTGGTTGAGTGGAACCCTGGAGCTGATGGTCTGGGGACTACACACTTGTCAATTCCATGAGCTAGGGAAGTACTGAAGTGTGGGTAGGGGTTCAGTGTCCCGGACCCTTGCTGGACTGGGCAGTACCTGGGCTGACTGGGAAGTATGGGCAGGTGACTGTTTGGGGGTCTGGCAGAGCCCTTACATGTCTGTGATGTGAGCTGGACAGATGAGGAAGTGCAAGAAGTTTTCTTCAGTATCACAGAGTCACCTACCATCTTCCCTAACAATCGCTTATACCATCTAACCTCCACTATGGAAAAGGAACAATGATGCTGGTGGAGATGCAGACAAAGGCAATAGCATGGTTCCTTTCTCCCTGCTGTTTATGCTGGTTCCTCAACCTGCTACCAGCAGTGCCAAATAATATCCTCAATCAGATCTCATATATTTTTTTAGAAAGAATTTTTAACCATTTTCCATTTTGTTTCCAGAAACATAATTACAGATTTACAAACAGATTTGTTTTACAGTTTTAATCAATTTGATTCCACCAAAATTAGGTTTTAACATAATTAATTTTTGAGATGGAAGTTGTATAATATGGATGTTTAGCACCTAGTACAGGTGATCTGAAGACACAGTGTACAGATAAACCTAAGGTAGAAATCTGGGACTCATTACCCATTGTTCCTAAATAACAGCTATGAAGTCCTCCCTGGCCAGAGAGTCAGTGGGGCTTGTACCAAAACACTCATCTGTATTGCTGACATGATGTTGTCATGACTTCCACTCATTGATCTTTGACTCTACGTAGCCCAAACTCTGCTAGGAATGTTTTGGGCTCAGAACTGTAACACTGAAGTTCTTTGAAGAAATCCCATCCACTGCCAACAATTTCCTGAAAATTGGATAGGCCAGGAGACTGACTTTCTTTGTAGAGCTTTTGTACTTAACAGTAATTTTCAGAAACTTCTATTTACCCCCTCTCCATGTTCATCAGATTTGACTTAACACTAGTATTATCTCTTGAATATGATTGCACACCCTCTTTTACTCTCTACTTCTCTGGAGCAGGTGGAACTAGAGGCAGTCTATTTTTGAAAATAAAGACCCACTAATATTAGTGGCTTATGTGGATGACGTTATTAAATATTACTTTCAAAACTGCTCAGTGCTATGGAGAATCAAAGCCAGGAACTTTATAATTCAGTGTTACCTCCACTTTGAAATATATGGTTTTTTTTCCTTCTTATAGACACTTATAAACACAATGAATCTCTGTTGCCCACTCTGTTTTCCTTTAAATATTATAAGCAGGACAGAGTGTAACTTCCCTTAAGGAGCCCTGCAGGCGCTCAAACACCAACCCTATTACATCTCTTATGATGAAGTCACAGGCAGGGCAATGTTGGAATTTGAAAAGAGACAATCGATCCTGTTGTGGGACACATGAATCTCAGGGCAAGAGACTCAGTTTGGAATCTTGAACTTAACACTTGTATAGCTGTGATGTTGGGTCGTATCTCTCTGAACCTCAGTCTCCACTTTGTAAAATGAAAATCGTAGGAAAGCACTCACTTCTCAGTGTTTTGTGTGGATTACATGAGCATATGACCCACACAGGCTGTATAACTCCAGCTAGACATTACAGGTGGGCTGAAAATAACAAAGATGCATAGGACAGAAGATTCCTCACACTAGACTCTGGTAGCTGAACACAGGCCTGATGTCAATCAGCCTTGCACTGGGATTGATGCCACACACCTGAAGCTTCTGCCACCTGTGGCTTCATTTATGGACTCAATATTCAGATTGCTGCAATGGTCTCTAGTGATAATGCCCTTATCGGTCCCTCCCTGGCACTAGTCACAAATATCAACCTTGTCCTTCGATTTTATTGTATTCACAAACTCCATCATGACTTTTTGGAAGTTTGTTCCTCCACTTTCTGCCCCCATAGTATAAACCAAGAATCTGGATTAAGGTCTAAGACACATCCCCTCACTTCCTGGGTACAACCAGTCTCATTGATTTGGACCTGAACGTCTTCTTGGCTTCTTTCTCTTCCTCTGTCTCTTTTCCCAGTAGACCTCTGCTGTTCCTTAACCAATAGCATCTGCTCATAGATTTAATCTGGGCAGGTCAAGTGCACCCTCCCTGCTGTGGTCAGCAAAGAAATGGGAACTTATCCAGCCTTAGTTAGGAAGACTTGTCTACCCTTGATACCACAATAAGAGTTGTTAGGAAGAGGCTGGAACTTGTAGCAAACTGGGCAGAGACACAGAAGATTCTCAGCATAACAAAAGGCCATTCCATTACTGGTAGGTGAAAGCTAGTCTGGTACATTGTAGAGACAGACACAGCACACTGTAATTCAAAAAAACCTAAGGAGGCAGAGGCCCTGCTCCAGACATGGTGGGAAGGACAGGTTGAGACTGGCCTATGTGTCATGTACAGGCATATCAATTGTTTTCAGAAAATTGTTAAGTAGCAGCAAGGTGGCATCACTGAGACTTAGCACTTCATCTACAAACACTCAAAGATATTTGATGCACAAATTTTTTGGTCAATGGTGTGTCTGGTAAAACCTCATAAAATGACAGTAAAACCAGCTGTATGTCAGGACTCCTGGCCTGGTCTTGTTCGTAATCTGGTTTAATAGACAGTGAACGACACAGTTTTTGGATAGACAGCTGCTGGCACGCTGACACCTTGACTCCTATCAGGAAGTCAGAAGATAGGTGAAGGAAAGCTCTGCAGGGTGGGGATCAAGCTTCCCAAGGTTCAGACACAGTTCATCTGGAGTTTAAAATGATGATGCAGACAATGAAGATCTTATCCGAGCAAGTTATCTGCTTCTTAGAAGTGATGAGCTCATTTTTATGACCTTGCTTTTGACTTTCAGGCTTCCCATGAGAACTTAATAAAAAGCCCATAAATAAGTGCTTATTTCTGTCTCTGGCATAATCTAAGTTTTCTGTTGAGTTGGATGTTACATTAAAATTAATTTGTTTGTATAAATGAGTAAGAATAGACTGCCACTAAGGTGAGTAACATATATCCCAAAATAACACTTTCTACGCTAGGGATTTAACTGATAAGCCCAGGATACACTCATCTCTATTTAATAGACAATTATATTTTCTATTGTGTAAGCAAAGTAGTGGCATTTGCAAAGATGAATTGTACTTGCTTCCCTTAACATACAAGTTGAAGTGAGAATATAAAGAAACGAATGCAAAATTTTTTGAAGTTTCTTGAATCTCTTAGGATATAGCACTTGCTAAATATTTTCACACATTTTTTTCACAACATAATTCAAAAAGAAAAAAAAATAGTTGCTCTAACCCTACTGATAATTTAGGTTTTAAGCTCTAATTTTTATCAAAGACACTGAGAAGAGCTCTCAACACTGTATACCAATTGCTGTGATACTGCACTGCAATTACATAAGCTGTGGAGGAACTGGGGAAGAGTTCAAGGGACACTATAACCCTGTAGCTCCCCACAGGAAAACCTGTTAACTGTTCAAAAACAGTTCAAGGCAATGACAACTGCATTTCTGAGCTCACCTCTTTTGGTCATGATGTGTTACAGTTTTATGCATTACTGAATTCTATTGGTTAAACTTTAAAGGTTTTCTTTGTCTAACTGTGAAATCCAGTTAGAAAATATACTTTGAAAGTTCATGGGCTTTAAGGTGGGTTTGATATCAATTAATATTGGTCATGTAAAATTTAGTTGCATAGTATTTGCTCCTTCCTTTATTTTCAGAGTTTGTGTGTGATGGTGTCTACTCTTTCTTTAATATTTCATAGACCATGTAAGACCTGATGATGATTTGTAAGGCAGTGCTGAGCTAGGTGCTCAGTTTCATTAGTAGATACAAAGCTGCTCAGATTTCACAAATTTTCCTTGAATCAGCTTGGGAAAATTGAATCTTTCAAAAATTCTGTTAATTTCATTTAATATGTTACATTTATTGGCTCCCACCAACAATAAAATAATGTTCATGATATTCATAATTATATCTCATTTCAAAAGCAGTGGGGTCTGTTGTTATATCTCCTATCTTGTTCCATAAGATATAAATAGCAAATAGAGACAGATAAGTCAGAGGATTGGGCAATGGGAAATTGTTTTCTTTGTACTGTTTTCTATTTTTTAAAATATTTTATTCATTATTTTTATTTTATATGTATGAATGTATTGCCTGCATGTATGTGAGTGCACCTGTGTCGTGCAGTGCTGCAAAGATCAGAAGAGGGCTTCAGATTCCCTTGGAACTGGAGTTAAGGATGGTTTGTAGCCACCATATGGGTGCTGGGAATTGAACCCAGGTCCTCTGCAAGAGCAGTCTATGCTCTTAACCGCTGAGCCATCTCTCCAGCCCCAACTGTTTTCTATTTTTTTATGACTATTTTTTTCTTTTACTCATTTTGAGAACAGTTATCTAACTTTTACATTTTAAGATAGGAATTTAGACCACTAGGTTTAGATGTTTTTCTAATATAACTACTTAAGGATCTATATATGTATATATGTATATATATAAAAATATGATTTTTTTTTAAATTTACAAAAATGCCGATTTGTATAAGGAATATGTCTTAATTTAGAACTTCATTCATTTATAATATATTCTAGTAATTTGATCATGATTTCCCCCTTTGGTCAATATTGTAATTTAATTGCTAATTACTTGAAATTTGTTTAGAACTTTTTCTGTTATGTCTCATTGATTCTGCTGGGAGTAGCAAGTAGTATCTTCTCATGAGTTGTGATTTGTCTTAGAGACCAGACTTGTATCCATTGAGTGTATATTCTTTGAACACTTTTAAGAACATATAACCCTCTGCTACAATGTATCAGCTAGGTCTAGTTCATTGATACTGTTTCTCAAAGCAACTGTGTCTAGTCTGATCAAGTCTTATTTACCCCATTTCTGAAGATGGGATGTCTTACCTTAATACAGATTAATCAATTATATGGCATACAACATTAGAAAACAGATAAGCATCAGTTTAGTAGTCACATAAACTCTGAGTGGAAGGAAGTGGACACTTCACCACCTAGAGGTTCCCAGGGTTTTCAATTGGCCAGAGAAAGAATAAGCAGAAGCTTAGGAGGCAGATTTTGTCATAAGAGCAGCAGGCCTTCCCTCTATTCCCATGGGACAATGTGTGGACTCTCAGGACTGGGAAAACTGAAGAGTGAGGACCAGGTAGGCTGCAGCTAATCCAGCATATTGCGGAACTTGCATTCAGAGGCCCGTTCCTGCTGGGTGGGGGAAATATCTAGAGAGAACAGAAACTCATGGTTAGAGTCTATAGCCAAATTAGCACATGAAGTTTTCATCTGATAAGATCTTTGCTGATAATTTGTTCGATAATTTTATCAATTGTTGAAGGAGGAGTTTTTGAATATCTAATAATATTAGGCTTATCTAGTGTAGTCCATTAATCGTCATTGCTTTATATTTCATATATATCTTTATCAGGTGCATACTTATTTCAGATTGTTATATATTCTTGTGTATACAACTGGTAGTGAAAAAGACACGTGAACACTTGTGGAAGGATAGAAAACTCAAATATTCAAAGGCAGTTTGACATAAAAATGTCCAATTGATTTTGACGAAGATCAAAAAGCAATTTAAATGAAGAGCTTTCAGAAAATGACGTTAGAGCAATTAAAGATTCATGTTGGGGGGGGGAGGGGAGGGGAGAAGGAAGCAGGAAAGAGAGGAATGAAGGAAAATTAAAATGATAACTTCAACATTAACTTCATAACTTGTGCTAGAATGAATTCAAGTGGGGTCACAAACACATGAAATGTAAAGCTCTGTTTATGTATGACTATGCAAAGTCACAAGTCATCATTAAGTGATTTACTTCTCTGTTCAGTTTTTATTCACTTTTTTTTCCTTACTTTCCTCTTAGTGTTTCGCCCATATTTTAAAATTCCATTTTAATTTATTTATGTGTGGAGTTCAGCATTTTGAACAGTTTTATTAATGACTATTCTAGAGATTACAAAACATAATTAATGAATAATTTTATCCATATTTTCATGACTTGGCTGGAGGAAACTTGCTTTCCTTAAGGTCTTTCCCCTCCCTTTGTATAACTAGTAAAGTGTTTCCTTTCTGTGAATTGACATCACAGCATGGGCTTCCTGCTTTTCACTTCAGCTGTCAAATCCAATTTAAGAAACTCATGCAAATTGAGCTTGTTTTTTATGTTTACCCTATCTTACACATTCCAGGAATTCTGTAACCCCCCCCCACCATGTTCTAAAGCAATTCTTCAGGATGTTAGAGAACTTTCCATTGCTATTCTTTTTATAAAAAAATTAATTAGTTAAATTAAATGAGGCTTTGTGTGGGGAAGCATGTGCCATGGCTTGTGTGTGGTGGTCAGGGACAACTTTAGGGAGTTGGTTCTCTCCTACAAGGTAGGTTCCAGGGATCCAACTCAGGTCATCAGGTTTGGTGTCAAGAATAGAAAATGCTTTTACCAGCAGAGCTATCTAGCTGCCCCCCTAAGCCATTCTTTAGAGACAATTTGTTAGACTAAGTGACCTTCATTTTCCCTCAGGAACTTCTAAGGAACAGTTGACAACCCATTTCTTGAGTGTTTGACAGCACTGGGCCATTTCCTGCTGGCCTATATAGTTTCAGAAGAGAGAAATATACTTTTCCCCTCTGGTGTCCTAAAAGGATAGCATTCTTTCTACCTGGACAGTTTTAGGGTTTTTCTTTGGTTTTAGTTTTCAAAATTTTATTATTTGGGTTTATCAAGGCAGAGGTTTCTTTATCTTCTTGGATCTGTAGGTTTAAATCCTTCATCAAAATGGAAATACTTCAGGCTTTAGTTCTTCAATATCATCTCAAATTTACTTCTTTATCCTTTCCTTCTAAGATTAATTTCATGTGATGTTAGCCCTATTTTTTAAAAAGTGCATGGGCTCCTGATGATACAGAGGAAAACGGGGTCCCCTATTAGGATTCTCAGTCTCATTAATAAAAGAATTTAAGAATGGACTCAATTGAAAATTTTAGGACTATTTTATTAGAAGTTTAAAGAAAAACCTCCAAGGCAAGCAAGTTGTAAATCTCAGCAGCTGCCTGTAGGAGGAGAATGGAGGAAAGATGGAAAAGAAAGCCATGACTTATGCTGACATGGAGTTCAGACACATGGTGGACTAGCAGCCACAATGCAGGGAGAGGAGTTTTAAAGAGAAAATAAGAAAGCCCGAACTGTTGGAACAGCCCAAAGTATAGGGCAAGCATACGTTACTAACAGAAAGAAGAAAAGTCAAAGTTATGTTTTACAGAAGAATTCAGAAAAGCAGGAAGACTTACAGGAAACTGTGTGTCTGGGTTTCACCCCACAAGTATCTGGTCCAGGGGATGGGGATTCTAGACAAGAAAAGTTTTCCATCTCATTAATGCATTATTTATTCCACCTATCTCTTCAGCATGGCTTAAGGTGAAGCCATCAACCATCAATCAAGAAAATCCCCCACAGACAGGCCTGCAGGCCAATCTGATGGAAGCAGTTGCTAAGTTGAGGGTCCCTGTTCCCAGGTGTCTCTAGTTTATGTCAAGTTGACATTGTGTCAGTATGACAAAAATTAATGAATACACATACACACACAGTACACAGCATGATGTTTTGATGTATGTACATATCATGAATGACTAAAGTGAGGTAGGACATATATATATATATATATATATAT
>NW_008345972.1:1462382-1462625 GCF_000622305.1 Nannospalax galili
AGAAATTGATTATAAAATATTTAAGGAACTGAGATCAATGAGTAAAACTGTCAGTCAAGGTTAGATAGGTTTTGTTACTTACCAACAAATTATCAATGGGTTATAAAGTAAGAGTTTATTTGTTGTCTGTGCTTTTTATAAATTATTGAGGGTTTCTGCTCCATGCTGGATATACACAGGGCTTTGAACTGAGGGAAGCTCTCTCTCTCTCTCTCTCTCTCTCTCTCTCTCTCTCTCTCTCTC
>NW_008345972.1:1462644-1464555 GCF_000622305.1 Nannospalax galili
TCTCCCCTTCCACCCTCTCTCCAAGAAAAGACCCATGTTATACCATAATCCCTAAAGCCTCTGTTAGGAGGTGACTGTGGACATCAGTGTTCACTGTACAAAGTGAACATATAAAGGAGAATGCATTTCAAGCAAGTATTGTGAAGAAAACCACTTTGTTGATCTTATTTCTATAAATGTTTTCACTTTGTTCTGTGTAATCAGGCTAAGAAACACAGCCTGCAGCTGCAGATAATCCCTCTTTTCTATATCAAAGAGCCCTAAGTGGGCTTCAGAAACCCTGGTATAATTTTACAAAGCATTCCTAAAAACATTTAGCAGGCCAAACCCATGTTTTAATCTCAGCAGTGGTAACCAGTTGGGGCTGCATCAATGACCATCTCAGCTGAAATCCTCTGATGCTTTAGAAGCTTTTAATGAGCTTAGGAATTGTGTGCAGAGTGAACATGCTCTGATTCCCAGAAACCTGAATTTGTTATATGAAGGTGAGAGCATGACTGGTAAGCCATGTGAGCTTGTTAAAGCTGTGCCAATTCACCTTGATTAGGATAATGAAAAAGCTGGGTCTGTGCTGGTATTTTGGATCAGTGGAAACTTTTGGTTTCTGTTTTGTTTATAATTTTCTGGGCAAGAAAATGTGAACTTAGCTGTGGAGAAGGATGTGCTTCGACATCTCCCTATCTGTGGAGTTCAAACTTGTTGAAATTCCATTATGTTTGAATGTCTTTGGAACCAAAAGCAGCCTGAATAATACTTTTGGCAACTGCATGAGCCATAAGGTGGGTACAGTCCAGACCTCTGCTCAATAGAATTTGGTATCTAAAACCTCAGTGTATGTCCCATTTTCTTGAGTCAGGTAATTTCAGCCTAAAGAGAAAGTAATTTGGTTTCTTTTGTTCCTTTTGGTATGCTGAACTCCAGGAAGATAGTCCACGTATTCTACAATAAAGCTCTGGGGCACAGAAATGACCCAAGGAGTGAAACTGGAGCTTTATTGAGAAATCTAGGGAAGATCTGTGTGTGTCTACAGCAAGCACTTGCTTGGGCTGGTTGGCAAATGTGACACCAAATGGAGAAGACTTTGAACAGCACCTAACATTTCTTATAAGCAAGCCTCTCAAAAAAATACCAAAAATGGAGGACAGATTTGGTGAATCATTTAGAAATGGATCCAATTGTCTTGAGGAGTGGACAAGGGAATGATTTTATGATTGTAATGCTGCCAAAATCTATGACAACTTAGATAGAAACACCATGTGCTGTATTATTATTATTATATTATTATCATTTCATTATTATTTTGGTCTTTTTGAGACAAGGTCTCCCTGTAGTCCCAGCTCGCTGGGAACTTGCTATATAGACCAGGCTGGCCTTGAATTCACAGAGATCCACTTGCCTCTGCCTCCCAAGTGCTGGGATTAAGGAGTTTACCACCACGCCCAGCACTGTAAGCATTATTATCTTCTTTATAATTAAGTAAAACAGTTTGAGGGCTGAAATGCTTTGATTTTTGCAAGTAATATGATAGATAGGAACTGATTCATGTGGATTGATAGATATGGATCTCCCTGTCATCCAAGCTAATAGATATATGTGTACATATACACATATGCATGTGTATACATACATGTATACATATATTTGTACATGTACACATACACACAAATACATATACACATGCATATGCATATACATACAGAAACATATATATGTGTATATGCATATAGTTTTCTGGTAATATAAGGCTTATTGTATAACAAAGGTAAAGAAAAAGTTAAAAGTATATCCAACATGTAAGCTTTATATGTGGTGTGAAATAGGGAACACAGATAAATCTTTCTTAATGGATAATCAGATAGATACTGTAATACTTTAAAATTTAAATAACATTTTGTTATTTAATACACTTTC
>NW_008345972.1:1464698-1465978 GCF_000622305.1 Nannospalax galili
ATATAAATAAAAAATTATATTATAGACAAAGTTTTAATCCATTTTAATTCATAAGGAATTTAATTCATATGATACTTTTAAAATAACAATTATTAAATCTTCTTCCATAAGAAAACAGTGCTTCTTCCTGTAGTCCCATCTCCTTTTGATTCTCAAACAAGATTATACAGAATTTTGTCCTCTTTTTACTTTTCCAACAGATCATTCCTGTGAAAGTATTTTCTTAAAAATTTGAAAAATCAACTCTTTTTTACTTATGTGTATGGGTAAGCCTACTTTTCTGTAAGCACATCATATGCATGCAATGCCTTCAGAGACCAGAAGACAGATTTGGAGTCCCTGGAACTGGAGTTGGAGCTAGTTGTAAGCTGCCCAATATGGGTGCTGGGACCTGAACCTGCTACTTTTCAAGAGCAGCAAATCTGCTGAGCCATCTCTGAGCCATCTCTGAAAATTACTCTTATGTGTTTTCTGGCATTTTAAAGTTTCATTTAGACATAAAAAAATACTTCTATTTTCATATCTGAATGATAAGAAAATTAAAGCCTTAAAAGAGTCAAAACATACATGAACATATATAACACTTCTATACACACATGATTTACTCAAAAAAGCTTTCTATAAGTCCTGATGAAGCAACACCAGGGGAGACAGCACAGGGATGTCTCTCACATCACTCACTGAAGGAACTAGACATCTTGCTTTCATAGCCCAAGATGGAAGATTTGGATCAATCACAGCCTTGCCTCTTAGCACGAGTCACAGTCACCAGGGCCTCTGTTTTAGAACAATCCTGATCTTTACTCTTCAGTATTATTGACATTTCTGTTTTACTAACCCATCAAGAGAACTGTTCTGCAGCCCCTGGCCATGGGTTCACCTAGAGTTCATTAGGGTTTATGATTAGAGAAGTTTGGTACAAACTATTTCACACAGGCCTGACTGTATCTGCCTTCAGAAGGTTGATGGTTGTGCCCATTCATTAAATAGGGCCAAACAGGATCATTGGACCCTCACTGCTTTATCCAGCCACTCTTCCCAGCCAACTGTATATAATCTGACCATAATCACACATGGCCTCCTGGATTTGGGGAGGGCTAAAGTATACAATCTGGGGAAGGCCAGGAAAAGAAGGCAAGACCCATGCTGAGTAAAGGCTTTCCAGTGTGCATACCCTCAGGTCATATATACACCTCAGCAACTCCTCAGCTATCTCGAAGCCTTTGACAGGGAACTGACACTGATTCTAACCACTCCAACAGCTATCAAAATACCTGAAA
>NW_008345972.1:1466245-1501418 GCF_000622305.1 Nannospalax galili
TCCTACATCTCTGTTCAGCATGGAAGAAGCCAGAGTGGTCTGTGTCCCTATTCCCTATTTGCAATTTGGGTAACGTCTTCAGAGGATGGTGTGATAAGAATAGGAGGTAGGAATTGGCTAGGCAGTAAGGGTAAAAAGACCCCAAAGAAAAGTAGACAGTTCTTGGCTAAAACTCACAATGTCCTTGGGCCTCTTAGCAACGTACTCTGTTCCAAAGGCTGAAAATGTCGAAAATATTTGGGAGCTTTTGTATAATCATTAAAGATTTTAGGGTTACCTCTTCAGAAGGCGGAATGTTAGAGTAGCCAAAAGCCCCATAAAAAATAAATCAAAGAAGAAGAAATAGTACATGAAGTTATCAGGAAAAAGTGATGGGGAGATATAGGAGGAGTTGCAGGGGAGGGAATGGGCATGAATTTCATCAAAACACCTTATATGCATGTATGAAATTCTTAATAAATTATTTATTTAAAAAAGACTAAAATTATGCCATTTGCAGGAAAATGAATGGAACTGGAGATCATTGTGCTAAGTAAAATAAGCCATATGCAGAAACAACAAAAAAAAATCTCCATTTCATTTTAAAATATAGTTTCCTACAGAAAGACTCATTTTTAATGCTACTAACATTTAGATGTTCTTAAGCCCACAGAACTGTTACCTCATCCCCCAATATCCTGTTCATGTGGGCTTCTTCATGTAGGTTGGGGGTGGGAACAATTTGTAAAATAATTTTGTGACTCCTAGGCTATTTGGAAATGGCCCATTAAATTTAATTTCTTACAGAATATTCAAGTATTCTATGAAATAATACACACAATTATAACACTGTATGACAAAGAATGAGTTGTATCTATACCAGCCACATTGATGTGCCAATTTAGTCATGATGTAGTTTTAAATTCTGCATGTAACTAAAGGATAAAGTTTAATAACCTTTGAGATATGTAAATACTTGTGAAACCCAAAACACTGAAAGAAAAAAGTATATCCTTTAGCCTTAAAGTTTTCTTCAAGTCCCCTTGAAATTTCTTCCATCTTGTCCTTCCTAAAGTAACTAGCAGTCAGCTTCCTCCTTTCTACAGATTATTTCTAATATAGCAGAATTTTATATGTATGGAATCAAATTTGATAAAAAATAGTCTTTCTGCATCCTCTTTTTCACTCATTTGCAATGAATATATGGGGCTGGTATCCGAGTTCTCTTGTAGTTGAATTGTGCTGTTATATGAATACAGATCAGTTTGGTTATCTTTGGCTTGTTAACGAATAGTTAAGTTGTTTCTGGTTTGGGGATATTACGAAAAAGGGTGGCTATGAACATCAATGACTTGCTTTAATACAGACTTTTATTTCCTCGGGTTCAAACTTCCATGGGAAGATTCCACATGGTAAGTGTGTGTTTGTCTTTATAGGATGCTATAAAACTGCTTTCCAAAGTAGTCATACCAATTTGTATTCCCATCAGCAATGTATTATAGTTTCTGTTTCTCCACATGATTCTTAACACATGCTGTAGTTAGCCTTACACTTTTAGTCATTTTAATAGGCACATTATTACAAACACTTATTTTTCTTATTTTATTTATTAAATTTTTAAAATTTAGCGTTTCAATACATAGCCCAAACTTGCCTCAAAATCATGATCCCTTTGCTTCATTCAGTCTCCTAAGTGATAGGATTATAAGTGTATGGTCCATCTGCCCAATTTCTGGGAATTTTTTTTAACTTCTTTGATGACTGTTTAAACTGAGCATGCTTTTTGGCGTTGCTTTCCTCCCTAGTTTCTTTTCCTGTTACTGTAATAAAACACTTCAACCACAGAAATTTAAAGAAGAAATGTTTTATTCTGGCTCACAGTTCTAGGTTACGGTGCATCATGGAATTCAAGGTAGCAGGAGCTTGAAGCAGCTGGGCCTGTCATATCCACAGTCATGAGCAGAGGGCCTTGCATGGAGTGCTCAGCTCACTTTCTCCATTTTATACAGTCCAGCACTGCCAGCACCGGGATGGTTAGCAGAGCATAGTTAAGACTGGTCTTCCTACATTAATTAACATCATCAAGACATTCTCCACAGGCACACATGGGGCCTGGATCCCAGGGTCCTGGATCCTGCTAAGTGGACAGTTGACACTATACAACACATTTTTCATCTGAGCTGCTTCTTTGATAACTTGTTGTAATTTTTGCCATTTTAAAATTGAGTTGTAAACTTATTTTTAAGTTTTGAAAGTTCTTGATGAAAATCTGATTTTTTAAATAAAAAAAATAGAAATGAGCAAGCTGGATAGTATATTTGTGAATGAATACTGCAGAAAGTTACCCACCTTGATACTGACATTATATGCCTGTGTGAGGGACTAAATTCCTCAAGCACACAGTCACCGAGGAATAATGAAGGTGGCATACTTCTCGGTGTCTAGAAGAAAGGCCTTATTTCTAATGTCATCAAGACCCCCTCAACTGAACTGCTTAAAGCCATGGAAACCTGTATACCTCCTCATTTGAAGTCATAAGCCTATCAGCACCTGATCCAGAATTAGGAGAGGGGAAACCAGTGAAGCCCTCAAAACCTAGATTTTCCATCAGGGGCCACTGGATTTCATTTCTGGACCTCTTCTCTGCTCGTGGAGAGCGTCATCATTCTGCGTGAATGTGTGCATCCATGTGTGATTCTTTATCTGTCTAAATGTGATTTGTGACTTTCAGTAAGCTTTGGCATTTGTTTGTATCTCTCAGCTGGTCTGAGATTTTTCCTGCCTTTTAATTCTTTCGTTGATAGAGAAAATAAACCAAATATTACCTCTAGACTGATAACTATGCCTATTACAACACCTGAGGATTTGAAAATATTAATAGTTATATGAAAAACAGAGGATACTGCCAGAAAAAAAATGTTGCTATATTCAAAATATGCAAGAGAGTATGACAGAGCGGACAGACGTCAACACGTCACCAGCACATTCATGGCAAGTATCTCCCAACGATTCAGTGTCAGGTCATTTTGTATTTTTCTTCATACTGTAAGTAGCTATGCAATTGTTTTGAGATTTTTTTTTTGTAATCACAAAATCAATTTAAATTGTTAACTAAGTAGAATACCATGGAAATTCAATCAATGTGAGTCACTGGTTAGAGAGTTTGAGGCACCTGTACGGCATAAGAGGAATCTATGAAAACTTTAAGCGGGTAGTAGAAATGTGTGAATGCTCAAGTGAAAGAATGGATAACCAGTAGAGTAAATGTAGAGTCCAGAAACAGCTCACGTGCATGTGCACATATGTATGTGTGCATATGTTACATATGATATGTTACATATGATACATATGTTGAATTTCAATACTACAAACAAGAGTATGGGGTCACAAGAAAGCTTAGAGAGAAAATCATCAGAGAACACTAGGTACCCATGTGGTTTTCTTACTCACATGCTTAGTTCTCCATTTTAGAATTAAGCTTTTAGAAAATCGGTGACAGTTTTCTCCACAGAATCAAACGATTTTGTCTCTGTGAACTTTGTGGCCTTCATTCCCGAATCAGCCTTTGTAACAGATCTCTTATTTTCATAGCTAGAATAAGTACCTTTATTCAGGGGATTTATTTGCCAGACTCTGTAGTGACTCATTTGTTGGGTTAACTTAAAAAGTTTCAAGAGGGTTTATTCTTAGACACCATGGTGACAGCTAGTATTAAGATGTTAAATAAATACCAATATGTAAGCAGGGTTGTTGGGTGTTTTCCTACATTTAATTATGAATAGAAAATTTTTGACATGAACACAACAGCCAAACATTCTAGGGTGTATAACTAACTGAAACTGACCTCGGAGGTCAAACTCTCACGAGAACTTACTGAGGACCCACTGCATGTCAGGCACTATTTATTAGGAGCTGAAGAATGAACCTCAAGTGACATTTAAAAGGATGCATATGAATTTATATGTTCACACATACAAATAAATAAAACAGATGCTGTTGATAACTTCAAATACCCTAAGGATGGAAGAATAAATTAATAAAAAAATAGAAATAAGGAATCTAGGGAAAATGCACAGTATTGTGTAGGAGAAACATCATTGAAATGAATGAAATATTATCTAAATAGGGCCACCATTAAAAGAACCTCAAAATTTAAAAGCTGCTGCTGTATTTTCAAATTACTGCAAAAATTCCCTGCAGTTCTGGTAACTGTTTCTGCAATATAGTGGTGCTGGGTAGTGACTTCTATAATAAATAAACTCTGTAATTGTGACAGAGTATTACATTTCATGGGGCAAAGAGCAGCTAAGATATTTTTGCAGAGTAATCTGGCTGTGTGCCCACTAATGCTAATTCTTTGATCATTACATTTAATTTATGGCATTGGTGAAGAATGAAGGACAAGTAAAACAAATGTGGATCCAGAAACAGCCCCCCATACATGGTGACTTGTTTTATAATAACCCAAGAGAAGCATATTCTCTTTTCTACAAATGGTACTGGGCCGGGTAACACCCATTAGAAAGGAAAAGGTGATGATTTAAACCAATTTCTAGGGGAAAGACTGAACTTTATTTTTAGTAGTAAAAGCCTGATAAACAATGGAATATCCATCAATGGAATACCATTCATGGAAAAAAGGAATGAGCCACCTAAAAATATGAATGAATCTCAAATGTATATTTCAGAATGACAGAAGTCACCCTGAAAGGACTATAGGAGGTACAGCATCTTTGGATGCCGCTCTAGGAAAGGCATAGAAATCATGGGCAGATGAGTAGTTGCTGACTGTTTGAGTGGGTGTGGGAGGGCAGTTGAACAGATGAGGCAGGAGAGATTTCAGGGAGCAGTGAAGCTATCCTATATGAAGTTACAGCCATGAATATATGGCACAGTATCTTTCAAAGCCCTGAGCAGTTCTGCAGTGACTGAATGTATTAAGAGGCTGAAGAATCTCAGGAGAAATTGAAGACTGACCAAAGAAACTGCCTGCATTACAAATGTCTGAAACAGCTTTATTGAAGGGAATGGGGAAAGCCTAGACCTTCATAGCTTTGGAACTAGAAACTACAGGAAAATGCATTAGGAACTGTGAGCACTGTGCTGTAGCTGATAGAGCAGCTTCTCATAGGGATGTGGTTGGGGCTTTCTGAAATATTTACATAACAAAATAGAACAGTTAAGCAAGTGCAGACCAAGAGGTGGGTGTCAGGTCCTAGTCCTGAGGTTTCAGCCCTTCCTGCTTGAGTGCTGATCTGATCACAATTTTCCTGCTCATCTCACTTGTCTCAGGGTAACCCTGTACCATGGTATCTCATGGACAGCAGGAAGCCTCTATTTAAACAATGGCTCTCTGAGACTTAACATTAATTTTGATTATACCCATTATAAGGTACAGGGTATTAATTCAATACATTGACAATGTATAATTAAATTTTCCATCTCCATAAACGTTTAAATGATTTTCTAATTATCACTTAATAATTGCACATATTTATGAAGCATGATGGAACATTTCAGTATATGTATCAACATGTACTGACCAATCAGTTTAACTAATACTTCTATCTCCTCAAAGTTACCTGTGTTTTAAGCTTTGAATACCTATAATTATTCATGAATATGTAAACCTGATGCTGTGAACCCCATTTTTTGTTCTTTTTGCTGTTTTGAGACAGTCTCTCTCTACAGGCCAGGCTGGCTGGAAACTTGCTATGTAGCCCAGGAAGGCTCTGAAGTCTTCCAACTCCCCACCTTAGCTCCCAGGTGCAGAGATTCTAGGCATGGCCGACTTCCTGGCTCACCTTCTCCTATTTCATGGAGCTTTACAGATGGTTCCCAGTTGGGATGAGGGTGAATAAAACAGGAGAGAACTTCAGAAAGAAGTATTTGTGGTTGTCTTAGGAAGGTGCATAGCCAGAGAAAATGTTGTGAAGGAACCAACATAAGCATAGCTATTGTGATACAACATGTAGGGAAGCAGCTGGAGATGAAGCTGCACAGGCCTCACTTGGACCTCCACACTGAAGGACAACAGATGGATCCTGTTTGGCTGCTGAACAAATGAACAAACAAATGAATAAGTGAATGAAATCCCCATCACATTTAGTCCTACATTTCAAATATATTTTTTGTATCAACAAGAGGCCTTTGAAGTTCCTGAGAATTTCCCGAACATAAATGTACAGGTGACAGATTTAGTTTGAATTCTTTCTGAAACAAAAAATAACCTTCTGAAAAAGCAATGGAAACCTAATGGGAAAAATCATCTCAACATTATTTCCTATTTAAAACTGTTACTGAATGTATTAAATGTTTTAATCAATTTTTTAGCTAACTCCATTGTTCCCAATACAGGTTTGAAATGTGTTTGACTAGAAGCTCCCTGTCCTTTCAGAAAGGTCCTTTCAGAAAGGACCATGATGCAGAAAAAAGAAAAAGACAAACATAACAAACCTAAAGAAAGGATATTATGTGGATGTCATAATTCTTTCCAGATTCATGTTTTTAAAGAGTTGTACAAAGTGGATACTTTACTTCCAATTTCAACCAGAAACAGGTTTGCAAGGCATCCTTCTTATCCCATGACCCAAAGCAACATGTGAGCATCTCAGCCTCTTTACTACAAGACACTCTCTTGCAACAGCATGAAAAAACAGTAATGTGGCTATCTTGAATGGGCTACTGATTTTTGTGTGCTAATTTTATATCCTGCTACTTTGCTAAATGTATTTATCAGCACTAAGAGGGCTCTGGTGGATTTGTTAGGGTCTTTCATGTATCATCTGCTAATAAGGACACTTTGACTTCCTTTCCAATTTGTATCCCTTCATCTCCTTCATTTGTCTTATTGTTCTAGCTAAGATTTCAAGGACTGTATTGACCAGAAATCTAGAAAGTGGACATTCTTATCTTGTTGCAGATTTTAGTGGAAATGCTTTGAGTTTTTCTCCATTTCACATGATGTTGACTGTGGATTTTTGTTTATTGCTTTCAGTGGATTCTATTTGACTTTTATCATAAACGGATGTTGGTTTTTCTTAAAAGACTTTTATGCATCAGATAACATGATCATGTGGTTTCTGTCCTCGAGTCTGTTTATTTGGCAGATTATACTTATGGATTTACATATGTTGATCCATTGATACATCTCTGGAATGAAGACAACTTAATCATTGTAGATAATCTTTTTGATGTGGGCTTGAAATTAATTTGCAAGTATTTTATTGAGAAATTCTACATCTCTAATCATAGAGATTGGTGTATAATTTTCTTCTTTTTTGTTGGCTCTTTGTTTTGAGTAGCAGGGTAATACTAGATTTGCAAAAAGAATTTGAGAGTGTTCTTGCTTTTCTGTCTAACCAAGAAAGCAAAAGATTTGTATAATTAAAATTTTAAGACATTGAAGAAATTGAAGACAATATCAGAAGGGCGAGGGGAGACAATGGAATAGCAAGGGTTAAATGGGATGTGAGAAGGAAGAACAGGACAGAGAAGGGAGTATGGAGAGGGTAGCTTACACTGAAGGTCTTTGAAAAACTCAGATGGAAATCTACTACTGTAGAATTTTACACATATAGAGAATATGATAGATGATAGATAGATAGATAGATAGATGATAGATAGACAGATAGATAGATGATAGACAGATAAATGATAGATAGATAGTAGATAAGTAGATAGATGATAGATAGATGATTGATAGATGATAGATTAGATAGATGATAGATATATGATAGATACATGATAGACAGATGATTGATAGAGATAGATAGATGATAGATAGATAGATAGATAGATAGATAGATAGATAGATAGATAGATAGAATCTTCCCAGACCCTCAAACAAAACTGGCTATTGCCATTGCTCTTGATTGCCTTCCAGAATTTGATAAGACCCTAATGCTTACCTGGAAGTGTCATCTAACCTGGACAGCTTTCATAGCTTCACAGTACCAGAAAGTCCATGCTATAAATGCTACCAGAAGATAAAAGTAATCATCAGTCTTACCCAGCTGTAAACCCAAAGAACTATAACAATGACTATTC
The DNA here is from genome assembly GCF_000622305.1 of Nannospalax galili. Lineage (NCBI taxonomy): Eukaryota > Metazoa > Chordata > Mammalia > Rodentia > Spalacidae > Nannospalax > Nannospalax galili. The sequence goes on from NW_008345972.1 coordinate 1,474,274, forward strand.
TGGCCAGATATGCATACTGGTACTACAGTGGCACAAATGTTATGGAAGCAACCAAGCCCGTTCTGATTGGGTTTAAGGCCTATTTCACAAGATAGAACCCATACCTGGTACTGTTCCAAAGCCCAAGAGCCTATGGCTAGAGACATCACAGGCCATAGGAAGAACCTACTATTATTATTCTGCTAAATGGATATAGTATTAAGCCAGCTTCTATTGATTTATATTTTATATTTATAGATTAATGCATCTCTCAACTCCCATTAAAAATTACAGCAGAGACCCACAACTGTTCACCCCACATAGAAGAAGATACTGCAGAGTACTCAGCCATAAATGGGACAGCTATATCACACCCGTCTCCCAAATACTCAGACAGCATTATGGAAGAGGAAGCAGAAAGATTGTAAGAGCAAGAAATGGTGAATGAATACAACAAAATAGTGTTTTCCAGACACAATAGGGCATTTTGACATATGAACGCAGTCCAGTTATGAAAGCATGCAGAAGGCCTGCATGAGCCCAAGCCAGACAAAATCCTAGCATAGGAGAGGTGGACATGAAGCTTCAACACTAGCTGATGAACTGTTGGCAACTGATAGCTGCTGGGAGAGGGAAAGTCAGTGTTCTTTAAGCTTGTGGTGTCAGGTTGTAGACCATACTCTGGGAAATGGATCTACACCCAAGAGTATTTAGGGAAAACAAATTGGATTGAGTAGGCCTTAAAAAATACAGGTGGGGGAGGGGCTGGAAAGATGACTCTGGTTAAGAGCACTGGTTGCTCTTGCAGAGTACCCAGGTTCTGCTCCTAGCACCCACATGGCAGCTCAAGACTGTCTGTAACTCCAGTTCTTGAGTATTTGATGCCCTCTTCAGGTCTCTGTGGGCACTGCATGTAAATGGCACACTTACATGCAAGCTAAACACTCATACACATAAAATAAGAATAAATAAATTTTTCAAAAACTAGAGTAGATAGGGAGTAGGAGAGTTGGAGAGTAGAGAGGGGGAAGTGGATCTGAGAGGAGATGGGAAGGGGCTTCAAATATGATAAAAATACATTGCATGAAATTCTTAAATAATAAAAGTAGCATTTTAAAAAACAGTAATGTGTACTGCATGTGGATCACAAAATTTCAAAGGGTGTCCTACTGGCCAAGGCAAAGACATTTAATATATAGCATTTCCCCAGGAATGTTTCATGGTACTCAAATTATAGAGTTTTTTTGTTGTTGTTGTTTCCCCAGAGAAATAGTTTTGTTGATCAAATAATTGTGGGAAACTGCACTTTCCGGTGAGAAATTTGCAATGTAGATTTGAGAGGTGAAGTCTCTGAGCTGCTTTCAAGTTGCATCAAATATAACCATATTTATCCAAAATTTCCCAAATGTGTTCAACCAAGAAGTCTTTTTTAAAGCAAAACCACATCTTAAATCTCTCACAGAACTAGTAATAGACTAAACAGAATTAAATGCTGGCTCAGTAGGAGAAATCACAGGTCAGTAGAAGCATGTTTTCCTGGTCATGAGTTATGGGTAGATTTTGGGTGAGTCCATAAATAGAATGATAGTTGATAATGCACTTGTGTTTTTGTTTAAAATAATGCAGAACTATTCTCTGCTACACACTGTGGAATCAACATGTGACATATCCTTAACCATACCTCAGTGGCGCATGCCACCGAGGAACAGAAAAGCAATGCTCATTAGATCTATAATTTTGGAGGATACTGGATTTTAACTCCATCCAATAGACAGAGAACAGTATTTTTTTCCTGGACTAAAGTCCGATATGCTTAGTGACTGTGAATTCATAGTCACGTGCCACCTGCTGGCTTCTGCTGATTTCATTATGGTTTTGTGACACTCACCGATTCAAAGGAGTGTGCAAAAATGTCCCTTTTCTATCTTTCATCAGCATTCACTGAACTCCAGAACATGCTGCCACTGCACAATGTCTGATTGAGAAAAGTCTCATGCATCATTTGTACTTGATTAAGAAACATGCTGTTCTTATCTTTGAAGTTCATGTGAACTTGTCAATTCACTCAAGCTGATTGGCAGTGCGTGTGGCTGGGCTTCCAATCCACAAACATCTTCTGAAATATTTCAGTTATTTCAGTGGATTCAAAGACACTTCTAGCCCTTTTACTTTTCCTAATTCTGCACCAGGTTTGTGACTCAGCCCTTCCATGTGTTTGAAGAGATCGGAGAGAGAACTGAATCCTGTTGGCATGCTCTTCATTCTCCAGCTGAAAATAGCCATTCTACCTCAGAATGGCTGCTACCCTTGTTCCCAAGAACAAAAGATTGAGCAAGGCTGAGAGCGGCATTGTGTGTACGTGAGCTTCATCAAGTCTTGGACCTCAGACTCTACAGTCTCACCCTTCCCACGAGGATGGGAGCACTGTACTCTTCTCGGAGATACTCAGATGTGGCTGAACACAGAACACGGGTCTTGAAGCTTTGCCTTGTTCCCAAGAACAAAAGATTGAGCGAGGCTGAGAGCGGCATTGTGTGTACCTGAGCTTCAAGTCTTGGACCTCAGACTCTACAGTCTCACCCTTCCCACAAGGACGGGAGCACTGTACTCCTCTCGGAGATACTCAGATGTGGCTGAACACAGAACACGGGTCTTGAAGCTTTCCTCTTTTCTGGAGATGGATATGCTCTGGGAAAATAATTTTCTCTTTACAGAAAGTGCAAGGTTTTCCTTGTGAATTATCTTGGACATAGGAGACATAGAATAAATGATGCTGGGCAGGAAGTGTGATGTGTCTATTGACAAAATAACAACCATTCCCAGGTAGTTAATAAGAAATAACACTGTAAATTGATGATGGCTGGTATTTGGAAGTAAGAAAATTCTGAATATGTACCAAAACCATTTGTAACCACTCTGCCTGCCTATACATATTTGACGTTTCACAGAAGATGTTTAGGTCCTGTGATGGTTGCTTGGAAGTAAAGATATCAGCATTTATAACTTCTAAAATCAGAGGCTGAAGAGATGACTTAGCATTTAAGAGCACCAGCTGCTCTTGCAGAAGACCCAGGTTCGATTCCCAGAGCCCACATGGTGGCTAACAACCATCCATAACTCCAGTTCCACGGGAATCTAACACCTTCCTCTGACTTCCATAGGCACTGCATGACATGGGTGCACTTACACACATGCAGTCAATATACTCATACACTAAAATAACAATAATAAATAAAATATTAAAAAATAATTTCCAAAAATCAGACTTAGCTGTCTTTCATTTTCTGTACATGTTATGAACATTTATCAAGCATTCAATGCATACCATGCACTGCGCCAGGCACTGAACATGCAACTGATGAATGAAAACTGGTTTTCATTTTTTTTTCGGATAGCCTAATTTTATCCCTGGGCCACTTAAGTCCGGATCTCACTCAGGCTTACAGAGATCCAGTGTTGTTTCTAGAAGGAAAATTGGTTTCTAAGTTGGAAAGCTGAGGTGGAAGGAAGAGAAGCAAGCCGCAGGGAAAAGTGGTCAGGTTCATGGGTCCAGAAGGATAGGAAACGGGAAAGGTAGACACAGGCACAAGCAAAGAACACCAGGTGACAGTGGAGGTGGAGGCTGGAGTGCTGTTTCTTCAGACCCACAAATGCCACAGATTGTCAGAAAGCCACCAGGGGCTAGAACAGAGGCTTGGGAAGGGTCCTTCCCTCATCATCTCAGCAAGAATCAACCCTGCTGACACCCTGACTCACATTTCCACCTTGAAAATGGTGAAGTGCATTGCTGTTGTTGAAGCCACCCAGTGGTAGTACTGTGTTGTGGGAACCCAAGTCAATAAATATAATTTTAAATGAATTTTTAAACGTATTTTTTATTTATTATTTTATGTGTATGCGTGTATTGCCTGTGTCTAGGTAAGTGCACCCGTGTCATGCAATGCCCGCAGAGGACAGAAGAAGCTGTCAGATCCCCTGGAACTGGAGTTACAGACAGTTGTTAGCTGCCATGTGGGTTCTGGGATTCGAACCCTGGTCTTCTGCAAGAACAGTCAGTGTTCTTAACCACTCAGCATCTCTCCAGATCTAAAAACTCTTTTTAAGAGCCTATTCCTTTCTTTACAGCTTCTACATTTTTCACACTCTTGTTGTGCACGCAATGACCATCCCACCTTAGTCTGCTAGAAAATTCCTTTTCATCTCCAAGATTGGAACCCAGGCTGGCTGTCTCCCTTGAAGCCTCCCTGGCCCATCTCCAGCCATAGTCCCTTTCTTCTATGTTCCAAGTAGACCCGATTCAGCCCCTGTCTCTGTCACTTAGTCAATACCATCTGCTATCATTATCTGTATCCTTGCTGCTCAAGCTGACATCCTGGTGGGTCAGAGAAAGGATACTTGTTTTCTTTGTCTTTCCTATTGATCTTTGAGTATGAGCAGGAAATGTGAGCTAAAGAAAGGACTTGGGAATTTATGAAAATGTTTCTCCCTCTTTGCTAACACACTGATCCTGGAGATTTCTAAAGCACACAAAGATCATCTCCTTTAATGGTCATAAAACAGAATTGTTTCCTCACAGAGGCCATTGGAAGGCCACACATTTCCAGACACCTCATTCATAGCCTTATTATTTCAGCTGAGTCCGGACATCACCATGAGCTGATGGACGTGGACACAGGTGTTGCCTCTGGTGCACGGCCGCTGCTGCTCCCCACTCACGTCCAGTTCAGTCACATACTTTCCCTCAGCTTCAATGAGACAAAAAGATGAATGCAAGCACAAGATGGCAGCTCTGTTATTATTGGCTCACAGAACAATTCTTTTTTTATGGACAGGATATGTTTGATGAACATTTAGAAGAAAAAATGGGAATAATTGGCAGTAGAGTCCATACATGGTCAGAACTTTCTAGAGTGTCAAGTTTGGAGGGCAATCTAGAGAGCATTGGTATAACGACAAGGAGAACATTTGATGACATACACATCTCTTCCAATTGAAACTATGCCAGCTTCCCATACACTCTGACAAGAACACACGGACACTCTGGGTCTCTCCTTTTGCTGTGTACTCTTTGACATAAATCCTTGCGCTTTTTAGATGTTTAGGAAGCATGCATTAACCACACATTATCCGACCTCAGTATTGCCCTTTTTGCTAAATTTTCCTCTTTCTTTTCCTTCCTGAGTAAATACCCCTATTCTGTGAACACATGTACCATACACCACACCCCACAGCTGAAGATCCCTGTGTAATTTTTTCATATAGGCATTCAAGTCTTTTATTAGCAGGTACTTGTAGTTTTGTTTACCTTACTTTAAAAAAAAATTTCAAGTTGTAAGTTTAAATTTTTAAAATGTTCTTAATGCTGCGGCACGATGGCACAAGTCTTTAATTCCAGCACTCAGGAGACCCTGCCTCAAAAAAGAAAGAGAGAGAAAGAAGGAAAGAAAGAAAGAGAGAGGGGGGGAGGAAGGGAGGGAGGGAGGAAGGAAGGAAGGAAGGAAGGAAGGAAGGAAGGAAGGAAGGAAGGAAGGGAGGAAGGAAGAAAATGTACTTAAAAATTCTTGCCTTGACCAGATTTGAAACAATTTCAAGGTCCTTAAAAGAATATTGATACCAACAAAGTTTTAGAGGTACATATTTGGTAGTATCAAAAACAGATGTCTTTAGGTTAAAACATTTAGAAAAACTTCATGCTGCGTAGGTAATGATGATGATTTTAGCTGACAGGCAATAGCAGAGTGCAGGTCTTCAACTCCAGTCTTTCCTGTATTGCTTAGTGCTGGAATTTCATATGTTGTTCTCCTTGTCAGATGACCAGATGATGGGAGTGACGATATGTGATGGTTACTTAGCCCATAGTTGGAAAACCAAAAAGGGATTATTTGATAAATAAATGCTGCACATCCACAGAAGGTGCTGTCACTAAGAAGTCAGTATCTCATTGAGTGAGATACATGAACAAGAAATTTCTCCCAATTTCTAAGAACTTCCAATCTTTTCTACCAAGTGTTATAAGACATAGAAAATAAAGGAAAACCTTTGAAGCTGTATCGTGATGTTTGAATAGCAGTTATATTTATGTAGAAGCATGCTAAATAGACGCACCATCCTTCAAGTTATCAGTACAAATCAATATATATCAATTTATTCATTTAAAAATAAGTAATGACTAGTTATATTTAATGAATATAAATGCAAATGATCTCATATTTACAAGTTCATTAGCAGAGTTCACCTGTGACAGAAGCTAGCAAGAACACAGCTGTGTGACCATCTCAATCGAGACAGAAGAAATATTTGATGAAATCCACTATTCATTCCCGTCAGAGGAGAAAGGAAATTGTGTTGTTCATAAGCCTTATCAAACCTCACAGGTCATTGTGAGGTATTGTGACTTGAAGGAGGTATTCCTTCCATGGTCAGGAAGCACACTGCACATTTTCAGGACACCCTACAGAGGTGTTTCAGACAGAAGCCATAAGAATCTAAGGGCAGATGAAATGAGGTGCACTCAGGGTGATATGGCCGTAGACTAAAAATATGGAACACTTCATGAATTTGTGTGTCATCCTTGTGCAGGGGCCATGCTAATCTTCTCTGTATCATTCCAGTTTTCATATATGTGCTGCCGTGGGCATGGATTTGATCAAAATACCTCATATACATTTATAAAATTCTCAATAAAGTTTTTTTAAAAGTTAAAAAAAAAATGTAAGGGCAGGATGGAAACGTCATCATCTGTTAGTAACATGAATTCCAACACAGAAAACCCAAGAGGGTCTACAACAACCCATCAGGTCCAACAAGAGTATATACAGTTTCCTACCTCTCATATCAAAGGCAAAATCAGTAGTATGTCCTTATACTACCCAAGAATAATAATTTGGGAAATATCATAAATTTATTCATGCTATTATCTTCTTGTTCTTCCCCAGTTCTGTACCAATTTTGATGCTGTTTACTTATGAAGCCTTTAAAAAATGGTTATAGTTTTATTTTCATTTCCAAGATTCCCTTTCTTTTCTCTCCTGATATGATCACTCTTTTCATGAATGCCTACTGTGAATTATGACTTTTACTGGGTTAAGAAGCTAGGCATGAAGCAAGCCCAGGTATTTGCCTATAACCAAATTAGGGAGAAAAGACAAAAACATGTGTTAAGTATTTCCCCCTTGCTGTTACCCAGATACACCCCTTGTCCTGTTTCCCTGCCTTATGTCTGGGAAGACTAATTTTGACTCTCTCTGGGACTTTCCCACTTTCTGGGGAGAATGAAAGAATGGAGTGACACATCATATGTAGGGGAACTCCAACAGAGATGACTGTCCTTTAAATGTCCTGAGAAATGTGGAGATGGCAACTGTCCTTCCTTCAGAGGCTTCTTACAGTGTAAAATCTACATAGGTCATGGCAACAGGGGATGCGTTCAGAATAACCTGTTAGAAAGCAATGACATCCCTGCCATACACAATGGATTGATGTAAGCTCCATAAAGTTATAGTCAAATCTCTAGTATTAGAGGTCGTATTTTTCTACCCACTGCAGACCCTAATATGAAGGTGGCTATTGACCTGATAAAAATTTCCCCATTCCAGTGTTACATTTAGTAAGAGAAATCAGAACTAGTTTTCAGAGCACATGGCTCTAGGCTCTGTCAGTTTTCCTGATTTTCACCAAACTATAGTTTAGAAGAGTTCTGATGTAGCCACAGGACATGATGTTCCACTTTTGTGTTGATCTATCAGACACATTGCATCTGGGGAGAATGGGTAGTAGTGTCCAGAAGTCCAATCATATGTATGAATGTCATATGAGAAGGTAGATCCTGCAAAATGTTAGGGGGATATCGGCATTTATCATAGAATGAGTCACTCAGATGAACTGGGAACCGTTATGATGCAGAGATCGAGAGACACATTCAGTCAGCTCATTGTTGCTCTCTCCTTAGATCAGTGCCTCCTGGAATAGGAAAGAAAACAAAATTGGGCAGAAGAAGATGCTGGGTTATGTTTCAGTCTCTTAAAGACCTTAACCAGCCCCACTAGGAGGGTCTGTGTATTCGTTATTTTTCTTGTTTCTGTGACAAAATACCCATCAGAAGTAACTTAAGAAAATAAAGTTTTGCAAAAACTTTTTGCAAGGAACAATATATTCTAAAATGAAATGGAGATCTTTTTTAAAGGTTAAAAACTCATACAATTTTATGTCTTACAGGGCTTATACTGATTTCAATATTATATAACTGTATTAACTCAACTGTGAACTTAGAAACTTGCAACCACATGTAAAAGACATGTACTCTTGCTCTGGAGCGTGTTACTGAATATGTTAAAGCTGTAGTGAAATGCTTCTTCTAATCATGTAGGGTCAGGAAGCAGTATTGGTTCCCCAGGTGTCTGGGGCCCCAAGAGTAGGAATGGCGCAGGGCCCAAACTAGGAGTATAGAAAGGCGGGAGGGATGGAAGGGTGAATGTGGCTTAGGGAGTCCCGGTGCGGAGAGCTGTGCTATAGACTTACCCCAAGAGGCCCGAGGATAGTAGTTGAAGATCTTTTTTAAAACTTAAAACCTCATTCAATTTTATGTCTTATAGGGCTTATACTGAGTACAATATTGTATAACTGTAACAAGTCAACTGTAAACTAAAAATTTACAGCCAATTTTGAAAAAGATGCATCTTAGCTTAGAAAATTGTTATTGAATATGTCCATGCTGTTGTAATGAAATGCTTCGTTTAAGTATGTGGTTATTAAATTAAAAAAAAGAAAAGAAAGTTTTTCCTGTGGCTCATGATTGGAGGGTATTCCATTGTATCAGTGAAGGCATGGAGATAGGAGAGGGAAGTAGCCTATCACATTGCACCATGAAGCAGAGAGGATGTCCACTCACTTTTTCCTTTTCCAGTCTAGGACCGCAGCCCATTGTGCAGTGCTGCCCATATTCAGGTAGGTCTTTGCACATCAATTAATCATCTCTGAAAACACCCCTCATAGACATGCCAAGAGGTGAGTTTTCTATGTGAATCTAAATCCAGTCAATTTGGATATAAAGATTAGTCATCACAAATCTACCCTTTGCCAGTTTCACACCCAGTAACATCTTATGTCATATGTCATTTCCAAATAAAGACAGTAACAAGATCATAATTAGATCAGAGGATATAACTCTACCATATACATATATATATGCAAATCCACTGGTTTTTAGAATCAACCCTATTCAAAAATTCAGGACATTGATAGAATGCAGTCAAATTCTTTCACAAGCTGTAACATGAATGGCCTAGTCCAGTTCCCAATTGTCCTTGCTCCTCTCTGAAACTGCATGAGCCTGGCCTACAGTCTATATTTTTCTTGGCGTTCTGTTTTTCCTGTCTACCACCAGAATGTCCTATTAAGGTCTCATTAGAACACCCTAAGTCTTCTCTAACCCGTACTCCAAATTCTTCCACATTCCTTCTCAACCCAGTACCAAAGGGCTATGAAACACAGGATCAGTTTTATCACACCAATAATTATCCACCTTCTTGATACCAATTTTCTGTATTAGTTACTTTTCTCATGGGTGTGACAAAATTCTTCACCAAAGCAACTTAAGAAATAAAGTATTTATTTTTACTCACAGTTCGAGGGTACGATCCATCATGGTGGGGGAGCCATGGTGGCAGGAACATGGCATAGCTGGTCATATTGTATTTGCAGTTAGAAAGCAGAGAGAAGTAAATGCTTGCACTCCTAGGACCTCAGACCTTTTACTAGTGCCACCCACACTCATGTGTCTCCTCCCACCTCACTTGCATCTCTCTGGAAATGCCCCCACAGAAATTCCCAGTGGTGTTTACCGTGTGGTTCTTAATCTAGTTATTGAAGATTAACCATCACGGGCTGGAAGGCAAAATGAGGGAATGTGTTCTTACATCAGTGTATCTTCCCTAATTATCCCTGCTCTCTTACATGAGTGCTCTGCATGCCTCAAATTCTATATCTCAAGCAGAAAGACCAGGTGGAAACCAGCCTAGAAGTGGTCAGCCTCAAAACCTACCATGTGAAGACTGGCAGAAGTGAAGTATGTCTAGACCTTCTAGGTTCCTCTCTACTCTACCACCTAACTACATTCTTGCTGCCTTATAGATGAGATGGACCAATCTTGGTAATACTCATGAAAAGAAGTGGGAAGCAAGTCTGTGTTTTGGAACCTCTGTCTTCTTCCCAGAAAAGGTACCTCCAGCCATCTGTGTCTTTGACAAAGTCCCCCAGCACCCCTCTGCATAGCCTTCTCTCTGGCGTACACACCTTGCTCCCTGTACTTCAGCAGGTATCAAGGTCCCTTAAAGTTCTTCTGGACTCACACTTGCCAACCTTTGTTGATGACCCTCCTTGAATTATCTCATTTTCAGTTTGCTTTATCTTCCCTACACGGACTCTGACTGACAATAATTTTCAAATGGCACCCCAACACTCAAGCAGACACTCAAGCCTTCTGTGAGAGGAATCTAGCATTGCCAGGTCATCAGAAGAAGACAAAGAACTTACCAAAGAAGTTGAGCAAGATGAGATGCTCTTTAAGAAAGTGCCAGGAGGAGAGGAGGCCTGGGTCCTGTGAGAAGTACCAGCGAGCTCCAGTATGTCCTTATACCATCCAAGAACAATAATTTCCAGAAAAAAGGGATAGGATTAGTGGAGAAAGACCAGTATGTGTACATCCTACACACAGGACAATCAGGACTAGAGATGAACTATGGTATATAGTACATGAAGAAACATAACTTGGCAAGTGGGTGGAGCTAGGGAGCTGATGACTGGGCGCTGAGCAGTAATTGAAGGTGATCTGGGCCATACTCAAAAGCTGCAGAGAGGGGTCAAGGGATGTGAGCACAGTGTCAGACCTCCAGCATGCAACAGCTTGAATGTAAGGATCAGTGGTTTGTGATTCCCTTCATGACCTGGGCTTTCACTAAGGACCTGCGGCATTCTTTATTTGGTCTACACCAGGATTCAGTCATACTTGCTGCAGAGGGCAATGTACAACCTCAAAGTTCTGGAGTAAACAGTCATAAATAATAATGTGTCCTTTCCTTCAACCCCTAGCATCAGGCAGAAACCAGAGTAATTCTAGCAAGGAGTGGAAAATGAGTGAGGGAAATAAGTCTGGAAGATCCTGGGGTGCAAAGCAGGCAGCTTCTGGGTGGGGCCTGAGAGTAGGTTGGGGGAGAGCCTTTGAAGTCACATGAGATAATGGGCTTGGATGGAAGTCAGTCAGCTTGGGGAACTCCAATTATATCATCTTTGTTTAGTCACAGAACCCAGTGTTTCACTACCCACAGAGCGTGTAAAGGTCATATAAACTCAGAAGGAAGACAAAGTTTCATTTTGCTTTCTCCCATTTCCTTACAACGCCAAGCTCTGTCCTTTTTCTAGCAAATGTGTAATCCCATGTTGTTCACATATCTTCCTACTCATTTTCTCAAGGGAGTTCATCACAAGAATGTGCCTTTCATACCACATGCCGGCTTGTATATTGAAAAAGGCAATGTATTTGTAATTGAAATCCCAAACCCATAATCGTTGATGAAGAGAAGCAGGGAGTTAACAGAATGCATATAAAGTGATTGGAAGGAGCTACTCAAGGGAGATGAAACCAAACCAAGTAGCAAGTTGGTCAGCTTTGGGTGCATGATTAGAGTATGAGTCTGTGCTGTTGTTTAGTAGGATCAGTGCATAAGAAGCAGTCTATAGATCTACTTCATGTGGCTCCCCATCACTTTCGAGCTAGCCCTTCAAAACAATTTTAAATATATTAAAGAAGATCTAAAAGGACAGGGGAGGGGAAATAAGAGGAGGCCATGGGTGAGGAAAAGGACAAAATATCATGTTTTCTTTCATATGTGGTATACACACACACAACACACACACACACACACACACACACACACAAACACACACACACTGCATGAAAGCAGAAGTCTATTCAAGCAGTCATACTAAAATACCATAACCAGATGGCTAAGAAACAGAAAATTTCTTCTCAAAGCCTTGTAGGCAGAAATTTCAGTTTAAGGTTGTGGGGTAGAATTGGAGTCTAGCTCACAGAGAGCTGTCTCTTTACTGTGTCCTCTTATAGCAGAAGGGAGATTACTGGGGCTTCTTTTGTGAGAATTCTAACCCATGTAGGAAGGCTCTATTCCTACAATCTAATTACCCCCGAAATCCCACACCTTCAAATACCATTAACTTGGGGTTAAATTCAACATATGAATGCAGTCAGGATACAAGCATTCTTCAGGGGTGGGCAAATGAAGGGCAATTGGACACCGAACCACAGATTCAAGATCAGGGCCAGCTTCTGTTTCTTTTCCAGAAAAGACCACACTAATGGTACAAAGCATGCACTTGAGTAGGACATTTTCCTGGGCTACAAACACACAGGTATCTTATGGGCCAAGTCTAGGGATCATAAGAGGAGCTTGTTAAAATTTGTATGATGGATTCTTCAAATACACTAGTAAGAATGTCTTATATTTCAACAAGGACAGATTACAGGCTCTTTTTTCTCAGGCACCCCAATAAAATTTGGATCACTTTGGGGCTGAAGAGATGTTCAGCAGTTAAGAGCACTGGCTGCTCCTGCAGAGGACAGAGGTTTGAATCCCAGCATCCACATGGTGGCTAACAACTATCCATAACTCCAGTCCCAGGGGTCATGCCCTCCTATGACCTCTGTGAGCATTGCATAACACATACGTGCAGGCAATATATTCATACACATAAAATTAAAAAGATAACAAAATTTTTAAAAATGAACCACATTGTAAGTGACAATACAAATGGGCTCATAAAAAGTTTATAAGATATGGGGCATGAGCTTAATAGAGCCAGTAGGACTTGTCCATTGTGGTTTTACAAGACACTTTATGAGACTCTGCATGTTCTTAATGAGTGGTCGGATGAGTGTCCTCAAAGGAGGACATCATCTGTATAATGTCCTACCTGTGCTTCCGGAGAAAGGTAAGTGTGGGTAAGATCATGTATTCAAAGACTGTTCAAGAGCCAGGTTAATGAGTAGATGGCTCATAAACAGATGAGTAGATGGCTGAGTATGAATTATATGCCTTTCAGAGGAAAAGTCAGACAGCTACTGGGAGGTATTAAGACAGGAACTGAACAGAACCTGTCAATTTAATCTATAACAGAAAGCAGTTCTGGGCTGATTGTTGGATGGTGCTATGGTTTGGATATGGGTCAATGCCCAGATGGTTCCTCTAAGAGGAAGAACATTGAAGCCCAATGAGAGATAATGAACTTGTGGGAATATCACTTTTTAAAGAGATTAATTCACTTCCTTTAGAGCCAGGATAGTTTCTGCATGAGAGACTGATATGAACATAGCCAGCCTGACCCCTCCTATGTTTCTGGCTTCTGATGTCACTACATCACCTCTCCTTCTTTCACAGACTGTTGCTATGGCCATTCCATCCACTATATGACCAGACTTGAGTTGATGCTGGTGTTGTGCTTCCAGACATGGGAGCTAAATAAAGCTCTTTTCTCTATAAAGTACCAGCCTTAGGTATCTACAGTAACAGAAAGCAGATAAAGGCAGATATAGTCAGTTACTTCAGTAATATTGGGTTATTGGATATGAGGATTCTTAATAGAGGGGGACATGGACTTAAAATTGTGGTACTATTTTGAGATGACATTCATTGTTTGGAGGTATAAGAGCATACAGGTTTGGCTATCCAATGGAGTGGCAGTGCAGATCCTCAGCTCTTCACTCATTTAAGTCTTTGTTTTAATTTATGTTGGTCCATGTTTAATATATGGGAGTTCGTGGGGATCCATTTTCTCTAGGCAACTGTAAGTTCCAAACATTTTAGTTTATCACTCATTAGGTCAAAACATAGCAACAATGGAAAACTTTAAGGCAATAAAGGCTATAACTACAAATCACAGTCAAGATATTTATTCTGATGGTTAAAGTGAAATATTCCTCTTGGTGCTCTATTTTGTGTTCAATAACAACCTGTAAAGGCAGAACATAGCATGTGTAATTAGATACGATCCTTAGATGTATTAGTTATGTCCCTGGAAGCTTGCCTAATGGTGCATCTCTGCAGGTACTGAAGCTAATCCAGAATTGGTACTGTAGAGGTGCGAGCCAATGAAAGCTTTTTAAAGAGCCTTTCTGCAGAATAATCATTTTACCCAGTCTTTTTTTTTCTAATTATGTCAAGATGTGAAGCTTTGTTTCCGTTGTTTTCTGTTCCTAAACATTCTTTCTCCTCCTTCCTTTTTTCTTTTTTCTTTTCCTCTTCCCTTATTCCCTCCCCCTTCTCGCCTTCCCCCTCTCCTCCTCTTTCTTCCTTTGTTCCTTTTTACTTTATACTAGATGTACTCTGGAGTGATAGCAGAAATCCTGTCTACCTTGACAATATAGTTTAAAATTATTTTTATTTTTTATTTTATGTGAGTGAGTGCTTTGCTTGCATGAATGTAGGTGTTTCTGTGTTGTACAATGCTCATGGAGGCCAGAAGAGAGAGTTGGATACCACCGAACTGGAGTTATGGATGGTTGTTAGCTGCCATGCAGGTGCTGGGAACCAAATCATGGTCCTCTGCAAAAGCAGTCAATGCTCTTAACTGCTGAGCCATCTCTTCTGGCCCCTTGGTCACAGTTTTGAGTTTTCTTGTTCTGGGAGCCTAAAATCAGAGCCCTCTGGGTTAACAGCTGTCCAGACTTTAGAAGCCTGACTTTAAGTCAGTTTTTAATCCGCTACTTTGCTGTTTCACAGGAGTGTCCTGTACCTCTTTCTCTGTGACCTTGCAGGTTTGCTTTTGTTATAATAGAGAATTAGACAGCGGCAGCAGAATTATATAACAACCATCTATTAGAAATGAGGACCTCAACATACCATGTAAAAGTGTCTCTCTGTCTGCCTCTCCTGCTCTGTCTGTCAGTATTTTATGGTTCTAATCATGTAAAAGTGGTGCAGCTGTTTCGTTCTGTATGACTACACGTAAACTAGACTTCTCAGGCACCATGGGGGAAAGTTCATGAGACTGGTGACCTCTCTCCTTCTCAAGACACAGTCAGTGCCTGAGGGATTCACAGTCACAGTGTCATTTCTTCTAGTGCCTCAGTGGGGACCTGAAAACCTTTGAACACAGGGCCAGCCCTTCAGCCCACTGGGGCACAGTGGGAAGCTCAGTGTGGCACAGTGACCAGACTGGAAAGTACAGAGTGAACCCCTTCAGTGTTGGGACTGTGTGTGGAAGCAAATGCTCTCCCAGGTATCTGTATCATGGGCTTCCACTGATGTGCCTTTCAGTATCCAAGGGATCAGGGCAACAGGTGTGACAGCCCCAGGACAGCAGCAGAACAGACCGGCAGTGTCACTGTCCTCAGCTGAGCATCAACAGCTTTGGTCAGACATGTGAATGCCGGCTTCATCGTGACGCCTCTGTCCTTTCTGCCAGTCCCACAAATGATTGACCCTGTTCATGGAAGTGCAGCATCTGAACCTTATCCTTTCTCTGCCTTTCTAGTACAAAGATTTCTTCCTCTCACATATTGCCACTGTCATGGTGCCATATGCCATGAGGCCATGTGACCAATGACGACTTTACCAGCACTGGAACTGAGCTGTTTGATTTATCTTCTAAAACTGTAATCTAAATATACCTCTTTTGTTTATAAATACTCAGCATCAGCTATTTCATCGCAGAAATGAAAATAAATGAATACAGATGTCCACACATTTAATTACCCCTTATCCACCCTACTGATAAGGCAGAGATTTGTGACCTATGGGGATGACTGAACATGGATTGGACAGATGAGATGAACAGAAGTTATTGCCTGAGGGAGGACACTGAATATTAGACAAACCTACAGAATGGCCCATGGGAACAGAGAATGGAAGGCAAGGTAGACTTTGTAGAAACAAGAGATAAAGGTGGCAGCTGGCTCCCAAAAGAGATGACTGAGGAGGCTAACCTAGACTTAGGCCATCAGGGCCCCACAGTCTCACCAGGCATCAAATACATAATGGGAAGGGCCTTTAATTTAGACCTTACAGCACATCCAAACCAGAAAGTAAATCTCATGGACAAGGGATACTATCAAATATCATTAGAAAGATCCTGTGGAATCTTATTGAAGGGTTAGAACAACGTTACACTCTTCAATCGCACTGTTAAAAATCTTGAAAACAATGGAGAATATTGGTATTCTAAAGTTAGATGACTGTTAATATAAGGACCCACATACAATGAAGCTGATGACTGTGAAGATGCAAAACAAAGTATCTGAAGACAGAGATTTCAGATAACATATTTCTCATACCCACTCTCACAAACTTCTAACAAAGTCACCAAAACAAGACCTGAAACTGAAAGGAGAAGGAAATGAAAAGGAGAAACCCAGCTTCCAACTCAAGAGAGGGAGGTCTTCAGAGAACCACTGATCTGACACAGAGAGAAATGGGTCACAATTGTAAATGGCCAGAGGACACAGGAGGGAGCTTCCTGTAGGTCAGGAACAGCTCAAATATCAAGGAGGAGGATTATAGATTTAAGCTAAATGTGGTGAGGGAGTACTTCAATAACTGTAGGAGTTTGGGGTTAAATAAATGTAATTCTATAAAAATAAATCAGCTACATAATTAACAGCACAACCCAAATAAATATCAACATCAAAAACTAGAGAACACCATAAATACTGTACTGTGAGGCCCATGTGTAAACAGTTTCATAACATGACATGTAAACTTAATATTTACTTAGCAAATGCATCACATTTAGTGCTTGGAACATAATTGTTAAATGTATATCAAGGAATAATAACAGAATTTAAAAAATATTCCACATTTCTTAGTAGTATTGAAATTAAAACAATAGTACAAGTAACAGTGTAGCTATGTAATTCAGAGGCATGGAATTATATTTTAAAAAAATGGTTTAGGGAATTAAAAATGAGAGCACATTCTATAATTCCACTTGCTCGGGAGGCAGGAGTATTACAGTTTCAATACCTGCCTGGTATATGGCATAAATTCAAAGCCAGTCTAGGCAACTTGGTGAGAAACTGTCTCAAAAATAAGACTAAGAATGGGATATAGCTAAGGGGTAGAATGAGAGCCCAGCAAACCAGGGGCCCTAGGTTCAGTCTCCAGTACCTAAATACATAAACATGTAAAAGAGATTCAAAGTTTACATTTTTTGTAGATCATAAAATATGAAGGAAAAGGAATACATTTTCATGAAAATCCCTTGAGTGATCTGTTTGACCTTTGTGAAGTTACTACCTTAAAAAAATAAAGAATACTTTTTTTTGAGACAAGGTCTCACTGTGTAGCTATAGCTGGAATTTGTACGTAGACCAGGCTGACCTATAACTCACTATGCAGACCAGGCTGACCTGGATCTCACAGAGATCTGCCTGCCTCTGCCTCCTAAGTGCTAAGATGAAAGGTGTGTGCCACCAAGGCTAGCTAAGAATACATTTTTAAAGTAACATTGGATAAAATTCAATGTATTGATGATAAAATATTATGACTTATTCAAATACAAACTGCAAATAAAAATTATGCAACATTATATATAGAAATAAAGCAAAAATATGCAATCAGTAATATTTTAGAATACTAATCATTAATAATTAAAGTTTAATAAATAAGCACAGTGCTCACAGATAGGGCAAGAGCATCATAAACAACAGTTCTCCACAGATTATGTCAGAGTTTAATGAAGCTAAATTTAAAATGATAAGAATAACAAGGCAGCACACTTCTTTAATTCTAGCACTTGAGAAGCAGAGACAGGCAGATCTCTGTGAGACTGAGGCTAGCCTGGTCTATATAATGAGTTCTAGGCTAGGTGGGCTACAGGGAGACCCTGTCTCAAAATAATGTTAAGAATATTTTATGTACCTTTCTGAAATGGTCTGAAATTTATGTGCAAGAATAAAGTCATAAAGCCAATACAACAAAGTTTAAAAAGGAAAAACAACAAAGAATAATCACCATATTGCACATTAATCAACGCTATAAAATCATCTCAGTTAACAGTGTTGCATTCTTGTACGAACAGACTAGTATAACATTCAGAGAACACAGTCACATACCCATGGACTAATGGGAACTTTGTGATGAGAGCACTGACATTATAAATAAGTTATTAATGGGTGTATTACATGGAAAACAGTATAGATTATTGGTCACATATATAGGACACCCCTTGTGCACATTTGAAGTCTATATTAATTCTATACTTAATTGAAGATGATAAATGACATATATATATAATTATGCACATATATGCATAGATATTCAGACATTCATACACAATCATGCATATTTTTATGCTGAGTGAAAATCCACATTTCGTTCTGACTTTAACTTGCATTTATCCGATTATTAATGAGATGGATCATCACTTCCATATCAAATTTCAGACGGCCCTCAGAATTCATGCTCCCTGGTATATACACACCTCTCCTGGGGTTTTAAGCATTGCTATATAGGTGTTTCAATAATGATATTTTGCATTCTTAAAGCCCCAAATTCACTGAACTTGAATCTGGTCTGACTTAACTGAGACCAGAAATGGAAGTGAATGAGCTCCTCTGGCAAGAGGAACTCAAGAAGAGTACGAGAGGGGCAAGTGTGAAGTGTTTCTCCAACCCTGAAAGATCAGTTCAGCAAGGAGTGCCGGCCTTCAAGCAGTGAGAGCAGCTGCCTGTTCAGTCAGCAAGGAATGGAGGCCCTCTTTCAATAGCTGTGGGGAAAGGATTGTGACAGCAATGTGAGTAAGCTAGAGAAAGGACTACCCCATAGGCTCTTGAGAGGAGTGCTGCCTGGCCTACACCTGCCTCTTGGCCTCCTCCCTTTCAGAGAACAAGGTGATACCCTACTGGTTATCTGCTGGACAAGATCCTGAGCTAATAAAAGAAGGCTGTTTTAAGCCACTACTTTTATGGAAAATGGTTATGCATCTATAGAATTTAATATGTGATTTATTTTTACCTATAATTTCTCATTAATAATTTTGGTCCAATTTCAGGAAGTAATTCTTTTACTGATCAATAAAACTATGTACATCTTGGTATTACCAGAGACATGGCATGTTTACTCTCACAGACCGTCACTGCTTTCTTTTCTCCTATGTCCTGCACAGAGTACAAAATCTTTATTTTGCTTGGGTAACACAAACCATGCAGTGCAAAGATGTGCTCAGTACTTTCCTATGTTGTGGCTTCAGATATAACTTTGTGTTGTATACAAGAAAACTTCCTAAATTTTCCTTTTTTAAATGAATGGCTTTGGGTCTTTGTAAAAAGTTCTTACCACCTGTATTAGTCAGGTTTTAGTTGGGTCAAAGCTTAAAACAGCAAAGGTTTGTTATTCATTTTATAAGCTTTCTGCTGCTCTGCTATAGCCCGCTGCTTCCCTGTGGGCTTCAAGCCCACTAGTGGTTGGATGTTCATGAGGCAAAATGGAAAAAGGGACATAGACATTGCAGAAAAAAACTACAGTGTTCACCAGGAAAGAGCATGTGGCCAGACTTTATTATACAAAGGAAGTCATAGGGTCAAGGCCTGATGGTATTAGGTTGGAGGAACAATGACTATGTTACAATCTTACATTCCCCAAAGTTTCAAATTGATTAATGTGCTTTCTGTCACTCTTCTTAATAGAATAAAACACAGACACACAGACACACACACATACATACATACATTCTGTATACAGGCTACATACATTCTCTACACATCACTAATGTGTACGTATTGGAAAAAGACACATATAAAGTTATTAATTTTCATCATTTTCATCAACCACAACAGAGAAACCCACAAATACTTAACTTTTTTCCATTATGTGTTACGTATTTGCCTGTTAGTATATGTGTATGTAAACCACATGCATGTCTGGTGCTCATGAGGCCAAACAGCACTGGATCCTATGGAACCGGATAAAGTTGTGAGCTGCCATGTAGGTGCTGAGAACAGAACCTGCAAGAGCAGCAAGTGCACTCTACTACTGAGTTCTCTCCAGCCCCACATAAACACTTGTGAAGTCAATTGAAGGATAGCCTACGGAGGTCCTAAGATCACTATGGCTACACCACGTGTTGACATTTTTAATAGAAGCTATCACAAAATTTATGAAAATTGGTGTCTATTATAATATAAATTAGGATCACTACCATGCCAAGATGTTCTCAAATAATAAAATCTACTTGACATTGCATTCCTTCATAGTTATTATTATTATTATCACTGAATGGGAAAGAACAGTTAATCCAAAAATATTCAGATCTCTGTGTTCCAAAGACAAAGTCATTCATCTTTCTCATTCTTAATTCAGTTATTATTTTTAGAGGTGTTGCACATGTAACAGAATTATTATTTGTTCCTTTGATTCTCCCCCTAGGCAAGAGAGGCTAATTTGAAGTTTACCAAGGGAAGGTTGCAGGGTACAAGGAAGTAACACTATGTTCTGAGGAAGTGACCATTAAATTTTTTGTGTGAATTGTTCAGTCACTTAGCATAGTAAAAAAGAAAGACATAGCAATTCAATTATCTTATAATAGAGTGAAATTCTATTGTTGAATCTATTTGGAGGCCAGCTTGAGGGTGTTTTGGTCTTTTTTTTTTTTTCTTCCTGTAGGTCATTAATGTCTCATTTGAGAATCTGGAAGAGTGTATAGCTTTGTATATTGAAAGACAATATTAGAAAAAGAAAAAAATCACAACAGTCCTGAGTTGTGTAATCTTAGACAATTTTTCTTTTGGATATGAATTTTCACATTATTTTAGAAAACATTAGAATAGATATTTAATCCTTAAATATTAGACATGTTTTAAATATTTGTTAAATTCTTCTGTTTCTGTCTGTTTGGATCTAACAAGAATTCAAGCCAGCCTTTCCCTGGACCTACTCGCCAGACAGATCATCTGATTTTACTCAATCTTTTGAAAGAATGTACAGAGTAGAGCTGGGCGTGGTGGCGCACATGCCTGAAATCACAGAACTTATCTTCAAAAAGAATGTCAGAGTAGCACTCCTTGTAGACCTTTCTGTGATAATTGTTAATATAGAGCACACATAGATGTGTGTGTTTAGTATTAAGAAACACAAATACACCCCCCCCCCCTGCCCTGGGACCCCAGTAGCCCTCCCTGTGGATCTTTTTTTTATAATTTTTAATTAAGAGCACACATTGAGGTGTTTGTTTAGGATTAAAAAACACAAAAACCCCCCCCCCCCCATGCCCTGTCACTCTGGGAGCTTTCCTAGAACTGTTGTGGTTAGTTTCCTTTCCCATACCTCCCTGAGCTTGGCCATTTTAGCTCAGCTAGGACCCTTGTATGATCCTAGGGGTTTTCCCAGAGATATGCTCCCCTTCCCATAGTTCTCTGGGCCTTACCATTTCAGCTCTGTTAGGACCCTAGCACACCCCTAGATCTGGGGGCTTTCCCAAAACTGCCATGGTGAATTTCCTTTCCCACATCTCCCTGCACCCTACCCCATCTCAGCACTCAGGCCTGCTATGGTTACTAGAGTCCTTGTACCCCAAGACCTGTGAGCTCTCCCAGCATGACTTACCAGCTAGTCTGTTCACTTAGCAACCATCCAGCCCACCTGTTGTTCCAAAACCATGAGTCTCAGTCCTAGAGCCCCAATTCAGAGTTGTGCCTATCCCTAGCTTAGCTGACACATTTTTACTCCATTTGTACATCAACATAAAGTGTCCCCAACATGAAGTGACCACACACTCTCAGCTGCACCATTGCCTGACAAGTTGAGAAAACAGCAGACAAACTTACAAACAACCATTCAACAAGGACAAAAGCAGCTACCCATACCAAGACACACCACCAGTTACACGAGTTCAGATGCCTACATCTCATAAAACAAACAAAAAACCCCACAAACAGCAAGAATAACCAAGATAATATGTTTACTACAGAAATCAGTACCCCATCATAATGTTTTCTAACAATGGCAATATAACAGGTGCATAAAATAATGACTTCAAAATAGCAATTATAAATATATTCAAGGGACTCAAAGAGGATATGAATAAAAGACTGAAGACCCTGAAATAACTAAAACAATCCAAGACATAAAATTAGAATTCAATAAAGAGAAAACCCAAACTGAAATAAAACTTGAAATTAAAATCTCAGGAACTCAAACAAAAAGCATAGAGAAAGACCCCAAAAGAAAGTAGAGAAATGGAACAGACAATATTAAGTATGAAGAAAAGCTTGGGGAAATGGATCACTCAATCAAAGAAAATGTCCAATTTAAAATAACTCAGAAATAGGATATTCAAGACCTTCAAGAAACTGTAAAAAGACCAAACCTACAAATCATAGGCAGAGAAGAGGGGAAGAAACTCCTGTCAAAGGCACAGAAAATATTTTTAATAAAATCATAGAAGAAAATTTCTGAAATCTACAAAAAGAGACAACTATCAAGGTACAAAAGGTACACAGAACACCATGTAGGTAAGGCCAAAAGAAAAAAAACCCATCCATCATATAATAGTCAAAGCATTAAATGTACAGAAAAAAGAAAAATTTTGAAAATTGTGAGAGAGAAAGAGAGAAAGACTAAGTCAGCTATAAAGGCAGACCCAACTAAATAGAAGCTGCCTTTTCAATGGAGACTGTGAAAGTCAGGAGGCTTGGATCAATGCCACACATGCCAGGAAAGAACACAGATTCCAGCACAGACATCTATACCCAATAAAATTATGAGTTGTAACTAAAGAAAGAAAAACTGTCCATGATAAAAACAAATTTAATGAATTTGTGTCCATAAAATCAGCTGTGCAAAGATTTTCACTGGAATAATAAGTAAATTATCTCAGAACAATTAACCAAAAGAAGTCTAAGGAAACAATACTTCAACATTAACATAATAGGAATTAATGAACATTGGTCAGTAATAACTCAATATTAATGGTCTCACATTCCCAGTTAAAAAATACAGACTAATTGGATTAGAAAACAGGCTCCACTAATTTACTGCCACCAAGAAATACTTCTCATCAACCATGACCAATACCACCTTAGGATAAAAGGATGGAAAAAGTTACTCCAAGGAAATGGAACTAAGAAACAAAGGTGCGACTATGCTAATATTCAGCAAACTAAAGTTCAAACTAAAACTAGTCAGGAGAGGAAAGGCTACTTCATACTCATTGAAGGAAAACTACACCAGGATGAGATTACAATTTTAAATATACATGCACCACACATAGGGGCACCCAATTTCATTAAAGAAACATTATTAGATCTAAAGTGACACATTGAACCCAATTCAATGATAGTAGGTGACTTCAGTACCCCACTGTCACCAATAGGCAGGTCAACTAGACAAAAACTAAATAGAGAAACCCTGGAGTTTAATAACACCATAAATTAAATGGCCCTAACAAACAGCTACAGAAAATTCCACCAAAACACCAAAGAATATACTTTTTTCTCAGCAGCTCATGAAGCTTTCTTCAAAATTGACTGCATATTAGGACACAAAGCAATTTGCTACAAATTTAGGAAAATTTAAATATCATCCTGACCACAAGGGAATAAAGCTAAACACAAGAATAAAAATGGGAAAAATACAGAAGCTTATGAAACCTAAACAACACGCTACTGAATGAAAATTGGATCAATGAAGGAATCAAGAAGGAAATTGAAATGGAAAATTTTTAGAATTTAATGGAAATGAAAACACAGCAAACTGAACCCTATGAGACAAAATGGGGGTATAAATTCATAAGAAGAGAATTTATAGCATTAAGTGCCTACCACAGAAAATTAGAAAAATCTCACATAAAATAAGGATGTACCTGAAGGCCTTGGAAAGCCAACAACAAATGCATAAAAAGAGTACATGGGAAGAGAGAAGTAAAATCAAAGCTGAAATTAAGGGAATAGGAATAAAGAAAGCAATGTAAAAAGTCAATGAAAAAGAAGATTTAGCTCTTTGAAAAGATTAACAAAATTGACAAGCCTTTAGTCAAACTAATGAAAAGAGAGAAAGGACCCAAATTAACAAACTCAGAGATGAAAAGAAAACAACATTACAACAAACCCGAAGAAAATTCAGAAAACCACAGGAACATACTTTAAAATAAATATATTTCAATAAACTAAAAAATCTAAAAGAAATGGATACATATGAAAACCTATAAAAGTTAAATCAAAATGAGTAAATAATTTATACGGACCCATAACAATCAATGAGCTAGATGGAGTAATTAAAAATCTTATAGCTAAAGCCAAGAGTGGTTGTGCATGCCTTGTATCTCATCACTAGAAGCAGAGGCAGGTGGATCTCTGTGAGATCAAGGCCAGCCTGATCTATGTAGCAAGTTCCAGGTCAGCTGTGGCTACAGAGAGACCCTGTCTCAAAAACAAAACAAAGAAAAAAGAAAACCTCCCAACTAAAGAGAGCCAGATGCATACAACCATGTGGATAGAGTGCAGAATTCTAACAAAACTTCAAATAACTCATACCAATACTCCCTAAATTATTCTGTAAAATAGAAAATGAAAGAGCACTCCCAATTTCTTTCTATGAAGCCAGCATTACTCTGACATCAAACCAGACAAAGGTCCAACAGAAAAAGGAAATTATAGGCCAATTGCTCTGATGAAAATACACACAGATATTCTCAATAAAATACTTGCAAGTCAAATGCAAGAATACATCAAAAGATTATCCATCATATTCAAGTTAGCTTCATCCCAGAGATTCAAGGCTGTATGAACATACTGATCAATAAATTTAATTCATCACATAAATATGCTCAAGGACAAAAATCACATGATCATCTTATTACTGCAGAAAAGGGCTTTCACAAAGTCTAATATCCATTCCTGACACACATCATGAAGAACCCAGGGATAAAGAGCACCCATCTCAACATAATAAAGACAATATACAGCAAGCTCACAGCCAACATCATACTAAATGTAGAAAAACTCAAAGATTTCCCACTAAAATCAGGAAGAAAATTCCATGGAGAATGCAGCTGTAATTCAGTGCGCTGATCATTTTCAGTGTGAATCAGCAAGCTTTGCAATAAGTTGTTTCTCAAACTCACTCCAGAGGACAGGTTTACTTTGTTTCGGTTCTTTAAAAGCGATTGTCATGCTAGCATGAGCCCCTAACTTGCCTGCCTACCACATACCTCTTGCCTCTTTGGGGGTGCACACTTGAATTCTGTAACACTTGAATTTCTATAGTCTGATAAATCAAGGTCATGGACTGTGCACTTGGATGTCACCACAAGGTCAGACTGCTAAATTTCAGGACATTCTACAGTAGTACATATTTTGTGACAGCCATAAACTTTGCCAGTCAAGAAACTGTTGTGGTCTGAACATTTGAGTCCTACCAAAGTCTAAATATTCATATGTTAATCCTAAAGTGATGGTTTTAGGAGGTAAGGTACTTAAAAGGAGGTTAAATTATGTGGATGGTGCCCTCATGAAGAAGATTAGTGCCCTTATCAGAGATTCTAGAAAGGTCTCTTGCTCCTTGTTGCATGGAAGGATCTAACAAGAGGACAACTACCCATAAATCAAATAATGGACCCTTATCAGACATCTATATACCAGGGTTGTGATCTCAGATTCCAGGCCCCACAACTGGGAGAAACAAACTTGCATTTTTGATAAGCCACTGAGGCCACAGTGTATTGTTGAGTCACCTGCATGAACCCAGGCAGTGAGTGCAGCAAGAACTTGTGTGAGGGTTAGATTTGAATCCTTGCTTGGCTTGGAAAATTTTTGAGAAATTCAACTAATTTCCACAAACATCAGTTTCTCTATAAAATGGGAATGCTCTTTAGAGTTTCTCTGACAGTTAGAGATAATGAAGCCACAATCTAATTCTTCACATGTAAATGAATGTTAGCAGTTGATGTTTCTATTTTTCACTTTAAGCCCAACTCTTTCTCTTTTTCCCACAAAGTGCTTATTACCTGATTTTCTGGCTTTCTCCTCTATATTCTCTTCCAAGAGTCATTTGATGGGACTTTAGACACATGGTTGCTGAGTTATGTTAGAATGTTCCTTCATCCAGTATCTGAGGGATGACGTCCATCAATTCTGTTTGTGTCTGAGGCAGCAGTGCTTCCTTTTTTCATGAGGCTATACTTGCTGCACTGTGAGTGGAATGTAGGAAATATCCATAGGTATCACCTACATTTTTCAGGAACATAATAGGAGTTGGGTGAGATAAGAACTGGAGAAGTGCTGACAGGATAGATGAGACAGCTCTTTTGAAGGGAATAAGTTCAAAAAGTCACACTTAAGGTGGCACAAAGAGGATTCCATAGGTTTAAGAAAATAAACACATGGCTCTCTCTGACCTGCAGGCCTCTCTTGCTGGGGTAAGTTGATCTTGTCCTCTGTGCCTTGATTCCCCCAGCCTCACTCACCCTCCCATCTGCCCCTGCAGCTCTCTCCTCCTAGCCTGGGCCCTGTCCCATTCCTTGTCTTGGCACCCCAGACACCTGGGGAACCACCATTGCTTCCTCCTGATCCTGTGCATCCAGATCAACTCAGTTCCTTCTCAGGTCCCCAGGGGCACTCTGGGCCTGGCCCCACCCTCACCTCCCTCTGCCTCCCTGGGTCTGCACAACTAGACAGCCTCTTTCCTGGATGCCTGGGCTGACCTTTCCTCTTCCTGGTCCTTTGCATCCAGACCAACCCGGATCCTCAGTGAAGTCCCCAGGGGCCCTTGGAGCTGCCTCCTGCCCCCATCTTCCTTTGCATCTCTGGGTGGCATGGCCACCAGCTGTGCTAGACCAGCATCTTTCATGGACCAGGCTCCCAGGCCAGTCCAACCCCCAAATTCCTGAGGCAAAAGTCTATCCTGGAGGGATCCAGACCTTAGGAGAAAGCCGGAGATCATCTGATCTTCAACTGGCGTGGGCCTCTGAAGACAAAAGCAATCTGGCCACTCCAATATAAAATCAAAAGAGAGAACTGGAAGCTTAGAGGAACCAGCCTTTCATGCACAAAAATTAAACCACAAAGACAAATAAAGTCCACAAAAAGAAGCAGACCTAAACTTGAAGGCTTTATTCTCACACAAGAATCAGAAACTACAAAAGAAATTCACATGTCAAAATCACA
>NW_008345972.1:1502046-1503096 GCF_000622305.1 Nannospalax galili
TCCTAGAAAAGAAACTCTCCACAGCACATCATAGTAAAAACACTACAAGTACAAAACAAAGAGACAATTATGAAAGCTGCAAAAGAAAAACAAGTCACATATAAAGGAAAACCCATCAGAATTACAGCTGACTTTTCAGTGCAAACTATGACAGCCAGAAGAGCATGGACCAAAGTACTCCCAGTGTTAAATGACCACAGATGCCAATCCAGATTTCTGTACCCAGCCAAAATGTCTATTATAGTTGAAAGGGGAAGAAAAATCTTCCATGACATAAATAGGCTGAAGGAATTCATGGCCACAAAACCAGCCCTTCAGAGAGTTCTGGAAGCAATACAAAGAGCTGAGGAAAAGAATGACTACACCCAAGGAGTTGCAGAAAGAAATTCAATGAAGGTATAACTGTGGAAAACTACAGCTACACCACAAATGTAAATAGAAATAAAAATGACAGGATTCAATACTCATCTTTCATTAATAACTTTAAATATTAATGGACTGAACTCCCCAGTCAAAAGACACAGACTAGGAGAATGGGTTAAGAAATAAGACTAATCTTTTTTTTGTCTGTAGGAAACCCACCTCACTTTCAAGGAGAGACACTATCTTAAATTTAAAGTATGGAAAAAAATATACCAACCAAATGGTACTAAGAAAAAAACAGGCATACAATTCTAATATCTGACAAAACAGACTTTAAAACTAATCAGAAGAGATACAGAGGGCCACTTCATTCTGATCAAAGGAACAATAAATCAAGAAGATATTACAATCATGAATATATATTCACCAAACTCTGGTGCACCCAACTTCATAAAAACAGTACTGCAGGACTTTAAGACCAGATTAATCCCAACTCATCAATGGTAGGGGACTTCAATTCCCCACTGTCTCCATTTGATAGGGCAACAGTGCAGAGAGTTAACAGATAGTCATCTGAATTAAACAATACCATATATCAAATGGAATTAACAGACATCTACCAAGTATTCTGCCCAAGCATCAAAAAATCAGAAAGAACACAAATAAATGATTTAACATTGCAACTCA
>NW_008345972.1:1504341-1505367 GCF_000622305.1 Nannospalax galili
ACCTGACCAAAGACATTAAGGACCTCTATAATGAAAATTTTAAATCTTTAAAGAAAGAGATTGAGGAAGACATCAGAAGGTGGAAGGACCTCCCTTGCTCATGAATTGGAAGAATTAATATTGTGAAATTGACCATTCTACCAAAAGTCATTTATAGATTCAATGCAATGCCAATCAAAATCCACATGACATTTTTCACAGAATTGGAAAAATCTATCCTAAGATTCATATGGAAGCATGAAAGATCTCAGATAGCCAAAACAACCCTGAGCACTAAGAGCAATGCCAGGGGGATTACCATACCAGATTTCAAGCTGTATTACAGAGCTATAGTCATAAAAACAACATGGTACTGGCAAAAAAATAGACCCATAGACCAACGGAACAAAATTGAAGACCCAAATATGAGCAAGTATAATTTCAGCCACCTGATATTTTCAGCCACCTGATATTTGACAAAGGGGCCAAGAATATTCACTGGAGGAAAGACCACATGCTCAGCAAATGGTGCTGGTAAAACTGGATCTGCACCTGTAGAAGAATGAAACTAAACCCCTATCTTTCACCCTGCACAAAAGTCAATCCCAAATGGCTCAAATACCTCAATGTAAAGCCTGAAACTCTGAAACTGTTAGAAGAAAACATTGGAAAAACCTACAAGATATAGGTGTAGGAAAGGATTTTCTAAACCACATATCAATTGCTCAGGAAACAATGGCAAGAATTAACAAATGGATCTCATTAAACTAAAAAGCTTCTG
Source organism: Nannospalax galili (assembly GCF_000622305.1). Lineage (NCBI taxonomy): Eukaryota > Metazoa > Chordata > Mammalia > Rodentia > Spalacidae > Nannospalax > Nannospalax galili. Next base: position 1,505,102 of record NW_008345972.1, read on the forward strand.
TACATCAAAGGAGGCATCCATGGAAGCGATCAGAAAACCCACAGAATGGGAGAAAATCTTTACCAGTGACACATCCGACAGAGGTTTAATATCCAGAATATGTAATGAACTAAAAAAATAGAGAATCAATACAAGAAGCAACCAAATTAAAAGGTTTGCAAAGGAGTTGAACAGAGAGTTCTCAAAAGAAGGAGTAAAGATGGCTATGAAACATCTTAAAAGATGTTCAACATCTCTAAGAATTAAGAAAGTGCAAATTAAAACCA
>NW_008345972.1:1507842-1508548 GCF_000622305.1 Nannospalax galili
ATAATTAACTGGGAAAAAACAAATAAATTTAAAAAATAACAAAATATTTAAAATGTGTGATGTAAGATAATATTCTTTGCTGCAGCAATTCTTGAAATAATATTGTTATAAGTTATATTAGGGCATAATTATGGAGTTTTTATTTAGAGTATGGACCTTATTATAAAATTAAAATAATTTAGCACAAAAAATAGCAGAATTTACAAATAAATTTAAAAAATAACAAAATATTTAAAATGTGTGATGTAAGATAATATTCTTTGCTGCAGCAATTCTTGAAATAATATTGTTATAAGTTATATTAGGGCATAATTATGGAGTTTTTATTAAGAGTATGGACCTTATTATAAAATTAAAATAATTTAGCACAAAAAATAGCAGAATTTACATAGGTGCCAAAGATCCGAGTGCAACTAATTATGACTAGTAATAATCAGGTACATACAGGTTAGAGACGCATGCACCAAAATCACAGTGTTATTAGCAAAAACAATGTGTCTTTCTGTAAGAAAAAGAATGTCTTAAAATGAAATGGAGATCCTCTTTAAAGGTTAAAAACTCATTCAATTTTATGTCTTACAGGGTTTATACTGATTTCAATATTGTATGACTGTATTAATTCAACTGTGAATCTAAGAATTTACAGCCAACTTTGAAAGAGATGTATCCTTGCTCTGGAATGTGCCACTGAATATGTTAAAGCTGT
>NW_008345972.1:1508702-1513486 GCF_000622305.1 Nannospalax galili
TTAAACAATATTTTTTTGAAAAATAATTTTGGAAGGTTGAGAAAAACTTATTTTCTACCTTCAGGAGGCCATAGACCCTAGAGTAGAAACTATTTCTGTCCCTTCTCTAGACCAAAATAATTTCTTACTGTATTCTAAATACTTACCCTTATATTTATAGAGAAGTGTAACTCTCACCACTCATCGAAGAAACTTCTTTTTGTAACAGGAGACTAATACAAAGTTCCACAACTGATCAAACACAGAATAAGTGACTATAAGGTGCCCCGTCTTAAGTGGTGCATGTAAAAGGCAATGTCTACATCTAAGGCTCAGGGAACATCACAGATGCATAGGCAGAAAGAATGTGAGAGGCAGAGGGGCAAGACACCTGCTGCTAGTTAATGCATCCTAGACATGACAGGGAAGCTGTACCTGTGAAATTTCCATAGTATGGTAGTCTAAGAAGATCTGCATGATGAAAAACTAGTTGATATGCCAAGATGGATGGGGAAAATGTCATGGGATTTCACCTAATGATGAAGAGCTATAGGTAACATGCATGCTGAGGGACGGAAAATGAGTTTTCTCCAGGGACTAGCTCCTTGAATGGTTATCTTATCCCAAATGGGCAGCTCTAAACAGAGGTGTACATCAGCAGCATCACTAAATGGACTCTCTCTCTGTCTCTCTCTCTGTGTCTCTCTCTCTGTCTCTATCTATCTATCTATCTATCTATCTATCTATCTATCTGAAACAATGATAACCAAGGAAGAGGATAAATAATTGGGAGGGACTTGGGCAGACATGGGAGGAGTTGGAAGGATACTGGGAGTGGTCATGGAAATAATAGAAATACAATACTTATATGTGAAATTCTAAAAACATAAATAAACTTTAAAAAGACAAAAGCCACAGTTGTGGTGGCATATGTCTTTAATCCCAGCACTTGGGAAGCAGATGAAGGCAGATTTCTGTGAAATCAAAGCCAGCTTGGTCTTCATAGTGAGTTCTAGGCCAGCTGAGGCTATAGGAGGGTTCTGTGGTCCCTGTCTCAAAAAAAACAACAGAAAAAAATATAGAAAAGCAAAAAGAAAATAAAGTTTGCAAGGGACAGCTAAAAGTGTAACTGATTATTTGATTTGAAGCTTACTGACTTACTGAGACTGTGGAAGCTCTGTTTTCTGGTAAAGCTTTCCACATATCTTATGCCCCCGCCCCCGTTGTCATTAATACAGGTATGGTTTCACTAGAATTTGACATTTGCAATCTAAAGTTTTCAAAATCTGAACAAACTTGTGAAAATGAGGTCAAATTTGACCAAGGCTTTAGTTACTGTTTTGCATTGTTTCTAAGCAACCAGAGTTTAGCTTGAAACAATTTCTTAAGTGATAACATTTAAATGAACAAATGTTAAGTGGACTAATTCACTAGTACTGACCAGGAAAGGGGCTATTTTCTCTAAACATCAGAGCCAGTGACGGGCGACTTTGTCCTTACTTCTTGAGCCTTGTTTCTCTCACCCTAAGCCTTCCTGGCACTGCCAAAAAGACTGCGGAGATCAGGGGACCCAGTCCTACCACTTGGGGATCTGCTCCTTGAGGGAAATTCAGTGTCTGAGTCAAAAGATTCTCGGGTCCATAGTGCCTTTGAATGATGACCAATTTGGACTAAAGGCCAAATAACTAAGGGCTTGACTCCCACTTGCCTCATTGGCATTACAGGAATGCTTCCTTCTAGGTGAAAGAACAAAATAGCAATTACAGAAGAAGAAGAAAAAAAAAAAAACCTAGCCCAAACTTTCCTTTATCACACATTACATTGCAGTGTGAAACTTGAATTGCATAGAGGCAGAAAGTTATACAAGTATTTCTTCAGCATATTGGAAATTTCAATGCTTTTTCCATAGTACATTTAATTTTAAAACTAAGCACCAGTATCTTGATGTGACATCCAGTAGTCTTTTCACTAATTTTGAGAATGATGCTCTATCTTCTTTGGAATTAGTTGTTGAGCCCATGTCTATTCTAATTTTTCTGTGATTGGCATTTGATTTAAAGGAAGAAGAAACCCAGGATTATCTTACAAATTGTGTAAATCCTAAGGGAGTAGAGACCATTAAAGTAAAAGGGATTAACAGAGGAAGATAAACTTTCTCAGGAACTGAGGTGTCTCAGGAACTGACTTTACATTAGAGAGGGGTTTCTCTGATTTTATTTGATGAAGAAATACAGTCACAAATATGATGGGTGTGCTGGATAGCTTTAGTGTCAACTTGGCACACCTAGGTTGAGGGGGCCTCAATTGGGGAATTGCCTTCATTGGACTGGCCTATGGCCATGTCCATGGAGCATCTTGATTGTTGTGATGTGGGAGGGTCCAACCCACTGTGGGTGGTGCCACCCCTGTGCAGGTGAGCCTGTGTTGCATAAGAAAGCAGGCTGAGCAGGGGCCAGGGAGTAAGCCAGTAAGCAGCATTCCTCCATGGCCTGTGTTCCAGCTCCCCGCTCCAGGTTCTTGCCCTGAGTTCCTACCTTGGGCTCCCTGATGAACTGTGACCTGGGAGATGTAACCTAAATAACCTCTTTCTTCCCCAAGTTGGTGTTGATCAGAGTATTTTGTCACAGCAATAAAGAAACAAACTAGGACAGAAATTGGTACTTGGAGTGGGGTACTGCTGTGACGGACCTGACATTGGAGGACTGTGGAGGTGTTTGGAGCTTTGGGCTGGAAAAGCCATTAAGTATTTAGAGTTTGTTGCTGTGGAGCTTGGAACAGTTATGTTGAAAGAGCTTTGGACAATGGAGACCTGGCTTGTGAAGCTTCAAAGGGAAGCAGAGACTATAAGGGCTGCTTCTGTGATGTTTTGAATTGAGACTCTGTGGGTTCTGGTCGGCTGGGGCTGAAGAATCAGCTGTGATTAAGAAGAGACCAGAACCTGAAGCAAAATCTTTGCTTTACTGGCACAATTGATGCTGATTAGCTGGGACTGAAAAATCAGGTGTAAGTAACAAGAGATCAGAATAATTGTGGTGAAGTCTTCTGGGAGGTATTTCCTCAGGGTCAGCACACAGAGGGGACCCGAGCCTCTAACTCAAGCTGGAAGCAGGACTTGGTAATGTATAAGAGTCTCCTGCATGGTTCTGGTGTTGAAAGCATGAAGGGGTCAAAGAGAGCAGCTGAGGCTTGACACTGAGAGACCAGGAAAGGCCATAGGTGAAAGTACAGCTTCAGTTACAGTTAATACTCCAGGATTGAAGGGGTCATGGAGAGAATCTGAGGTTTTGTACCCCAAGAGGCAAAAAGAGGGCATTGGTGAAGGTGTAGCCTCAGTTTCAGTGGAGACCCCAGGTTTTAGAGATGCTGGGACCGTAGGACGACCACCAAGGACAGCAGTAGGTGTGGAATGGAGCTGGCTTGGGTCTTCAAGACAAGCTGTGTGTGCAGTGGATGGCAGAGTCAGGGAGTGGAGCTGCCAGAACCCTTTGGAGCCCCGAAGATTGTGAGTGAATCCCAGATGTCCAGTCTTGAGCTACTTTGCTGGACTTTGGTTTTGCTTAAGTGTGCCCAATTCTTCCCTTTGAAATAAGACAATACTTGTTTTGGATTTTCCAGAAGCCCACCCACAGTTAAGAGACTTTTAAGAGACGATGGACTTTTAAGTGCTTGGATTTTTTTAAGGACTGTGGAGCTTTTAAGGTTGTACTGTCTCATGTTGTGATTTTAATGTTAACATCATATCTTGGGGACAAGAATTGGAAAGGTTATGGTTTAATAGTGATGTGTTTGTGTGTCAAGTTGACAAGGGGTCAATTGTGATGGATAGCTTTAGTGTCAACTTGACACACCTGGGTTGAAGGAGTCTCAATTGGGGAATTTCCTTCATTGGACTGGCCTGTGGCCATGTCCATGGGACATCTTGATTGTTGAGTGATGTGGGAGAGCCCAACCCACTGTGGGTGGTGCCACCCCTGGGCAGGTGAGCCTGTGTTGCCTAAGAAAGCAGGCTGAACAGGGCCAGGGGAACAAGCCAGTAAGCAGCATTCCTCCTTGGCCTGTGCTCCAGCTCCTGCCTCCAGGTTCCTGCCCTGAGTTCCTACCTTGGGCTCCCTGATGAACTGTGACCTGGGAGATGTAAGCTAAATAAACCCTTTCCCCCACAAGTTGGTACTGGTCAGAGTATTTTGTCACAGCAATGAAGAAACAAACTAGGACAATGAGCAAAATTACAAATGTTTCTTAGCTATTGTGAAAAGAGCAGCAACAAATATGGTTGTGCAAGTATCTCTGTAGTAGAAGGGGTCCATGGGTATATGACACAGAGCGGTACAACCAGATCATTTGACAAATTTATATTTAGTTTTTTTTTTAAGTAATACATCACATTTATTTGTAAATATAAAAACTAGAAATGCTGTCAAAATAAATACAATGTTGCTGAGTACTTATTATATCTTAAGTCATTTTCAAAGTCTTCACAAATGGCAATCAGCTAATTTTCCAACAAACCTACTTGATAGATCCTATTATTCTCTGTACAGATTGAGAAACTAAAGCATAGTTCCTTGGAGCAGCCATCCATCTGCATTTGTCTTTTGTTCCTTTTGTTTCCTTTTGAGTCTTGCTGTGTAGCCTAGGTTGGCCCTGAGCTGGTGATCCTCCTGTTTTTGCCTCCCAAGTGCTGGGATTACAGGTGTGATCACTTTGCCACTGTCCGACACAGAATGATATAATCACACAACCTACTGCAGCCTTTAATTTCCCACTACTGTTGTGTGAACCAATTTTATGTATATATATATATA
>NW_008345972.1:1513614-1523969 GCF_000622305.1 Nannospalax galili
TATGCATCAATCATAATGTTTTAAAATTTCCATGATTCTCTGAATTTTAGAGATTTCCTTGTTATATTTCGCAACTGGTTTCCAGAGTTAGTACACACTTTTAAAAAGATTTATTCATTTTAATTTTACATGTATGAGTGCCTTTCCTGCATGTATGTAATGCACCTATGATGTACAACACTCATGGAGGCCAGAAAAGGCATCGGATCCCCATGGAACTGAAGTTAAGGACAGTTGTTAGCTGCCATTTGGATGCTAGGAACTGAACCCTGGTCCTCTGGAAGAGGCTGCCAGTGATCTTAATTGCTGAGCCAGTTCCCCAGCCCCATGCTAGTACTGATTTAAAGAAAGTTCATCCTCCTGTAAGTCACCACAAAGAGGGGTTCTGCACAGCACCATAGTGTGGAAAGAACCCAGATTACCAGTCAGGAAGATAGCTGGGCAGGAGGCAGTGCTAGCCTTGTGACCTTGAGAAAATCATCCATCTGCTCTGAACAGAAATAAGACATCTGGAACAGGAAGTATCTTAACTAGATGCTTTTAAGGCACCAAAATCTCATCATCTACTTTGAGCTTCCAGACTCATTTCAAAACCATCTTGACCAGCAGTAAACTCCAGTCTGCGTCATGGAATTCTCCAACCATGTCATTAACTTTATCTTAAGTACTCTTCTTCCCTCATAAGGAAGGAATCAAGATGAGTCTTTTGTTCTTCCCTTTCAGTGACAAAGACTCTCCAAAATGATAAGCATATTTAGTGATGTTGAATATACTTTCAGAATCACCAACCTACTTTGACAAACTTTGGGAGTAAGGAATAAATCTGACTACTTTACAACATGAACAGTGGGGCTATGGAATGCAGGTGATTTGGGTCACCTCTTCAGAGGATGGTGTGATAAGAATAGGAGGTAGGAATTGGTTGCACAGTCAGGGTAAAAAGACCCTAAAGAAAAGTAGCTAGTTTCTTGGCTAAGTCAAAAATGTCCTTAGGCCTCTTAACAACATACTCTGTTAAAGGCCAAAAATGTCCAAAGTATTTAGGAGTTCTTATCTAATCCCTACAAGATTTTAGAGTTACCTCTTCAGAGGGGGGAATGTTAGAGTAGCAAAAAGCCTCATAAAAAAAAGAATACATGAAGTTGTTTAGGAAAAAGCGATAGGGAGATACAGAGGAGTTGGAGGGGAGGGGGGTAGGCATGGATTTCATCAAAATACCTTATATGCATGGTATGAAATTCTCAATAAATTTTTTATAAGTTAAAAAAGAAGAAAATATACAAAATATAAAGAAGAGATTAAAAGAAAAATCACCTGCATTCCATAGCCCCATAGAGAATCTGTTTATGTTGTAGAGTCATCAAATATATTTAGTTGTTTTTTTTTTTAAGAGTCTTCCATACTGATTTTCACAGTGGGTGCAGCAGTATTCAATCTCATCAATAGTGGATGAGGGTTCTGGTTACCCATATCCAGCCTAGCATTTGATGTCACTTGTTCTCTCTTTTAAAAATATTTTTGGTATTTTTATTTTTATGTGTATGAATGTATTACCTGCACGTATGTAAGTGCACCTGTGTCATGCAGTGCCTGTAGAGATCAGAAGATGGTGCTGGAGCCCCTGGAACTGAAGTTATGGATGGTTGTTAGCCTCCATGTGAGTGCTGGGAATCAAACCAAGGTCTTCTGCAAGGGCCACCAGTGCTCTTAACTGCTGAGCCATCTCTCCAGCCCCTCCTTTTTTCTGTTAATCTAAGCCGTTCTAAAAGGGGTTAAATGAAATCTTAAAGTAATTTTGATTTGCATTTCCCTAATTATTAAGAATGTTGAACACTTTTTAAGGTGTTGCTTAGCCACTGTTATTTCTTCTTTTGAGAGCTCTCAGTTCGGATCCATAGCCCATTTTAAAAATTCATTCATTTTCTTCCTTTTTGTTCTTTGAGTTCTTTGTATATTCTGAATATTAATCCTCTGTTGGATGATTAGCTAGTAAAGATTTTTTCCCACTCTATAGGTGTTCTCTTTACTTGACTATTTTCTTTGCCTCACAGAAAAGCTTTTTAGTTGAATAAGGTATCATTTGTCAATTGTTGACTGAATCCCTGAGCGACTGATGTCCACTTTTCAAAGTCCTTTCCTGCACATATGCCCTTGTTTACTTCTAAAAGGTTCAGCATTTCTGGTTTCACATTGAGGTCTTTGATCCATTTGGAGTTGACTTTTGTGCAGGGTGATAGGTAAGGGTCTAGTTTTATTCTTCTGCACATGAAGATCCAATTTGGCCAGCACCATTTATTGAAGATGCTGTCTTTCTTCTAGTGTGAGTTCTTGGCACCTTTGTCAAATAACAGGTGGCTGTAATTGCTTGCACTCGTGCTTGGATCTTCTATCTTTTCTACTGATCTATAAGTCTGTTCTTATGTCAATGCCATGGTGTTTTTATGACTATGACTCTTGATAATATAGATTGAGGTCTGGTATGGTAATCCCCCAGACATTGCTCTTTGTGTTCAGAATTGTTTCGGCAATCTGAATTTTCATATGAATTTTAGGATGAATTTTTCTATTTCTGTGAAGAATATCATGGGGATTTTGATTAGGATTGTGCTGAAACGTAAATTGCTTTTGATAGGATGGTCATTTTTAGTAGACTGATTCTACCAATCCATGAATATGGGAAGTTTTTCCACCTCCTTGTGTCTTCCTCAAGCTCTTTCTTCAAAGATTTGAAGTTTTCATTGACCAGATCTTTAATGCTTTGGCTAGATTTATCCCTAGATATTATTTTGAGGCCATTGTGAATAGAAAAGCTTCCATGAACTCTTTCTCTGCTTATGACTTGTATATAGAAAAGCTACTGAATTTTTTATAGATTGATTTTTATGATCTGCCACTTTGCTGAAAGTGTTGATCATTTCAAGTATTTTAGTGGAATGTTGGGGATCTCTTACATGTAATAACATATCATCTGCAAACAAGGATAATTTGATGTCTTCTTTTCCAATTAGTATCCCTTTAATTTCCTTCTCGTGTGTTATTGCTCTAGCTAGAGTTTTAATCAGTATATTGAAAATGAGTGGGGATAGCGAACAGACTTGTCTGGTTCCAGATTTTAATGGGAATGATTCAAGCTTCATGTTTTTCTCCATTTAGATTGATGTGTGCTGTGGGTTTATTGCAACTCTTCGCAACAGATGGGAAATAGAAGCAACCTAAATGACCCTCAAATGATGAATGGATAATGAAAATGTGATACATTTACACTTGGAGTTCTACTCAGTGGTAAAGAAAAACAAAATCATGAAATTAGAAGGTAAGTGAATGAAAACAGAAACTGTTATACTAAGTGAAGTAACACAGACTCAGAAAAGCAAATGACATATCTTCTCTCTCATTTGTAAATCTTAGCTCTAAATCCCTAGATACAAGCGTACGTTTCACCTCTCATCAAAGAAGTTTCTTTTTGCAACAGAGATTATTACAGAGCTACAGAACTTGTTAAATTCAGAGAATAAGTGTCTGTGAGATGCTAACCCTAAGTGGCATATCTTCAATGCAACCTCTACACATAGGATGCATGCATCTCTCAGCTCTCACCAGAGATGTTTCCTCATGCAGCAGATGGCGATTAACACGGAAACCCACAATTAGCCAATGTGCAGAGAACAAAAGGCTGCAGAGTGCTTATCCCTGAATAGGGCAGCTATTTCAAACCCTCTGCCTCCCAAGGCTCTGGGATTATTGGGGAAGAGGATATGGAAAGATTGTAAAAGCCGGGGGGGGGGATGACCACAAGGAAACAGTCTTCCAGACAGATGGTCAGTTACTCATATGAACTCACATCAATGTTAATAGCATGCACAAGTCCCATGAAGGCTCAAACCAGACAAAATTCCAGCATAGACATGGAGAAGTGAGTAAGAAATCCCAACCCAACCTAAAGAACTTTGGACAGTTGATGGCTGCTGAGAGGTGGAAAAACAGTATCTTACAGGGATGGGATTCTTTCCAGTGAATGGACTGAAGGACATTTGAGGACACAAATCAGACTCTATAAGCCATATACATATATGTATATATACATATTTAATGTACATTTATATTTTAAATTGGGTGGGGAGCATCGGGGAGAGGTGCAGAAAGGGTAGAGGACCTAAATTCCATCAAACTGGATTGTATGAAAAAAATCCCCAAATTTCAATAAAAATAAAATTTCTCAATTAAAATGTTTCCTAAGTTAGAAAGCCCTGAGAGTTTGTTCAAATATAATTGATGGGACCATGGCCAGGCCAGAAAACTTAAAAAGCCTGTGTGAAAGTTATTATTTACAAAAGTATAAAAGCCACGGCTAGGCGAAATCACCCTATTTTCTCTCAGAAATTTGTAACACTGAGGAAATGATACATTTACAGAAAATAAATGTAATATTTTATATAAATGTATATGTAAGCTTCTAACCCTATTTTCTCTCAGAAATTTGTAACACTGAGGAAATGATACTTTTTACAGAAAATAAATGTAATATTTTATATAAATGTATATGTAAGCTTCTTTCAAATAGTTTTTAAACCCAGTAATACATCTATATCTCAGCAATAAACAGTGATGCATTTAAATATTATAAATATACACCAAATATATATTAATTTTATAAATACACATACAGTTACATGTCTATGAGTAATAAATGTAAGCTGTGGGGAATAAATTAATACGTGAATGCATATATTTCCCAAAGCTCCTATATATGATACACATGTGTATATATCTCACATCTTAGATTCGAACAGCTTGAAATTGAAAATGTTTTAGGCCAATTCTGTTTTCTGCTATGAACCAGGGATGTGAGAGAAGGAGGATTTGGTGCTGGACAGCTGCAGTGTGTGTCCCTTGCAGAATCCACAGGGAATGTAAACAGGAAGAGAAAAATGCCACTGCATAGCAAATCCAGGGCCAATCAGATTGGAGCCTCATTCTGGAGGCAAGACAAGCTCAGATCAAACTTTTTTTAAAATATCAGATGTTTCAGATCTGGTCAAAAAATAAAATAAAAATCAAATGTTTATCTGAAAATAGCCACAACCCTTCCAAAATCACTTTTATTAATAGTTAAAGAGCCTAGCTGCTGGTTTAATCTTGAAACTAATAAAAAGACTATTATTTTCTATCAGTGATTTATGACTCTGGCAAGAATTCCAATCTTAAGACTTCCAGATATGTGAATCAAGCCACACCGCTTTTTTAACTTTTATATTAGACCAAGGAATTAGAATTGGGTTTTAAGGAAACTTGGATTTGATGAAATGATAAAATAAATAATAAACATCTGTGATTTAAAAACAAAACTCAAAACAAGTTGATTGGTGCCCAAGTTCGTAAGCTCAAGCTTGTTCCACTGACTTCTGCTCAAAGCTGGTGAAGCGAGGCTGATCTGACCTGGTACCCTTTTACACTTGGAGAAGCATCTGGGCTAGAAGAGCCATTTACATTTGGCTTCTTCCCTCTTTGGGGTTATTACCAGGATACTTCTCTGAGGAACAAACAGAAAAGATATACAAATCATTGTTCTTTGGAGACAATCACCGTAACTTAAGCATTTTAGAAATTTGACAATAACTCTAACCTACGTGATAACTTATTGCTAGTCTTTCCACAGTAGCTGGCATTCTATAGCAAAAACATCTTTAGGTATCTCTCACTAATTATGTATAATTTTCCAGAAAGGGAATATTGAATGTTGTCATCTGTGAGCTTGGAAGATTTACATTGGTTCCTGATAAATTAAAATGGGGTAAAATGCTCTTTTTAAGGTAGAACAAATATATATGATAGTGATCACCAACAAACAAACTGCACAGCTGTGAGACCAGAGGAAACAGCTGTGCTTCCCAAATTGGCAAGTTACAGAATGTAGTGGCTTTGAATAGCTCATTACACAGGTTTTTAAACAGAGATTTTGGGGGGCATCTTTGAGGCAAAAATGGGCAGGATGCTATCCCAGTTTTCTGCTTTTGCATATATATGTATCACATAAGAAGGTGAGGGTGTTCATCACGATAGAAGCTGTATAATGGCTTGAGTTCTGCTTGAAATTTCTATCACTGGAAGAAGTACAAGAAGATCATATTACTAAGTATGTAATTGACATCAAAATTGCTAAATAAGGTAATTGAATGGAGGGGTGGGGTCTAGTAAGATGGTCACACTTTCATAGCCACAAACCATTAAAATCAATAAATTGGAAAATTAGCAATAAATATAATTAGAATGAAGTTTTAAAACATTCATTAATATTATAAAACAATCAGCCAAAGCTTATGCTCTACTTTGCTTTTTTTTTTTTTTTTTTTTTTTTTTTAAGCCCCAGCTCTCTTGGAACTCACTGTGTAGACCAGGCTGGCCTTGAACTCACAAAGATCCTACTTTGCTTTTTTTTTATCACTGTGATAAAACACTCTGACCAAAAGCAACTGGAAGGGGAAAGGGTATATTTCATCTTACACCTGACACAATCTACCACTAAGGGAAGTCAAGGCAGGAACTCAAGACAGGAACTGAAGCAGAGACCATGGAGCAAATGCTTACTGACTTGCTCCCAGGATGAAGTTCAGCTCCCATTTTATGAATTCTAGGCCTACCTGCTTAGGGATGGTATCACCCACAGGGGTCTGGAACATAGGTACGTCAAGCAATAATCAAAAAATATCTCACAGATCAACAAATTAATAAACGGTCATTGGTAGGGTGGAAGCTTCCTGAGTGGGGTGCTAGAACACAGTAATATGAAGTAGAAAGGGGGGATCATTAGAGTCGTAAGGGTTAAATGGGCTGCAGAATCAAAGGGTAGAGCAGAATAGGGAGTATGAAGAGGGATAAGAAGTATGGAGAGGGATAAAGAGCTTTATAAAAAGCTACTATATGGAAACCTACCACTATAGAAGTTTCCATATATATAATATATGTATAAGTATGTATATAATAAAAAGAAATTAAAAAGCATTGCCCTATAACAGGGGGCATTGCTCCCTCTAGACAGCATAGGCTAACCAAAAAATCCCAATGCCAGGAATGGATTCCCTCTCTAGAGGCTGTTGACCAGGGATCCCATCCCTTTAAACACTACTGGTCATTGCCTCTGCTCCTGGCTATCCACTAGAACTTGATGGTAAGACCCTATTGTTGAAGACATTGCATACATGAACTGTAGAACAAACAAGAAGCAATCAAGCTGGTGCTGACTGCAGAGACCAGCTAGTGTTCATAGTGCTAGAAGGTGCTATACATGCCACTTGAAGGAAAAATAATCATCAACCCTACCCAGCTGTGAATACTGTGAACTAAAACAACAAACAGCCTGGCAAGATAAGCTTACTAGCACAACAGTGGCATGAATATTATGGGAGTAACCAACACCTCTCTAATTGGATTTAAAGTCCATTCATAGGATAGAGTTCATACCTGATATCAGACCTAGACAGACCTAGGAACCTGAAGTTAGACAAGTCACAGGACATAGCAGAGAGCCCAATATCAGCTTTCTACTGAATAGTTATAGTATTGAATTAACTTCTAATGGCCTATTGTTATTTCCATAGATTAATGTGTCTCTCAAATCTTACCATAGATGTTTCCTTATACAAAAGTTGGTGATTTACACAGGAACCCACAACTGGTCAATGTACAAAGAACAATAGGCTGCAGAACGCTAATCCCTGAACTTATATCAAACTTCTGCCTTCCAAGGCTCAGGGATCAGAAGACTGGGTGGGACGACTGTAAGAGCCAGAGATGGTGGATGATCAAAAGGAAACAGAGTTTTTCAGAGAGCTGGTCAGTTACTCATATCAACTCACACCAATTGTAACAGCGTGCACAATTCCCATGCAAGATCAAACCAGACAAAATCCCAGCATAGACATGAAGAAATGAATAAGAAACACCAACTCAAGCTAAGGAAGCTTTTGCTACAGATGATTGCTGGGAGAGGGAGAGATAGTCTCTTTCAAGAATGGAACTCTTGGTAGGTTAACCAGACTCCAGTGGATGGACCTCTATTGAAGGACATTTGGGGACACAAATTATACTCTATAGGCCTTATTAAATATATAGTAGAGTACATTAAATTGGGTAGGGGGCAAAAAGGGGAGGTGTGGATAGAGGATGGGATCTAAATACCATCTTTTTGTGTGTGAAAAATCACAAATACTCAATTGAAAAATGTTCAAAAAAAAGTCAACAATTCTTCATAGGTATGGCCACAGGCCATTGAGACTGAGGTAAGTCTTCAGTTGACATTCCCTGTTCCCACGTGACTATATCGTATCTATGTAACAATAAAAACTAGCCAGGACCATATGTACTGTTTCATGCCAATAATTAATATTTCTCAAAAAATAATACATAAACACATGCATAGACCAGCAGAAAATCTGTATTCTATGTAAAAAAGAAACAAACTTCACAACGATTTTGAATTTAAAAGTAATACTTTTATCTAAACGACTTGCTGTGAGCCCACATAAAAAGAGCTACAAAGTCCCAGGCTGGGCTTTTTCAGGAACCAGCTGTGACTATCTACAAAATATTATTAATTTGGAGGCGAGAGGCGCAGTAACCATGGTATCAGAGCCAGTTGGACACACTTCAGCTAAACGATGTGCTTTCCTCTACAAGTAACAAAAGAAAAGAAATAAAAGAAGATGAAAATGAGGGGTGAACAAGGCTCGGAAAATTCCCATAAATGATAGCACAACAGACTCAGCTGGTAACAGGTTCCCTTTTGCACATTACTTGCTTTTACAGTTAAAACTCTCCCCACAATGATCTGGTTTTCAGCACCAAAGGTGGCTGGGACAGATGTTCTGAACAGCAGTGAGGAGACAAGGATGAAACTGATGCCCTTATATCCCTGAAGCCATGAATCTGGGATCCTTCAGAAGACGCCTATGCTATAGGTGTTCTCAATATATGACAGGTTGACCACCAGCAGCAGCATCACTGGATGCTGGTTAGGAATGAAAATTTTCAGGGCTTATATCAAGTGTGGTAATTCAAATCCTTGTGGCCAGCCCAGCACTCTGTCCACCGGGCTTCCAGTTCATTCCTGTACACACTCAGGTCAGAGATTCACTGTTGTTTGATTGGTACAAAAACTATGATAGAGAAGTCCAGTCACAAAACTTCCTGAAGATATGGAATAAAGGGCCATGTCACAGTACTTGTAAAAGAGGAATGAGGTCTTATTTGGCTGGTTAAGTCCTCACTAAACAGAGGGTTCAACTGACTTCCAGGAGGGTCAAGTCACTTGTGAAAGGGCACAGAGACTGCCAGGAGTTCATACTATGAGGAGCTTGAAAACACATCCTGAATAATGATTGATGACAGCAACAAAAAGTGCAGCAACCAGTGCTATATAGAAAGTTCTTCAAAATGCTGAGAAGCTGTAGATGCGACATAGATGTTTCTCTTTCAAAATAACACAGCTTGCTTTTCCTCTGCCTTCTAATGCCAGGTCATGCTTATTTAATTCAATAATGCTGTGTGTCAAGCTCTCAGAAATAAGTTAAAATTTTATACCGTGAAAAATGAATTTTTCTGTATTGATTCTGGTGACAGCACAGCTGAAACATACCTTCCCTCCTATGTGTTTGTGTGTGTTTTTTATATTTTTAATCATTTTTTAAAATTTTTAATAACTACATGATTAGAAGAAGCATTTCATTACAGCTTTAACATATTCAGTAACACACTCTGGAGCAAGAGTACATCTCTTTCACAAGTAGCTGTAGGTTTCTAGGTTTACAGTTGAATTAATACAGTTATACAATATTGAACTCAGTATAAGCCCTGTAACACATAAAATTGAATGAGTTTTTAACCTTTAAAAAAGATCTCCATTTCATTTCAGAATATATTGTTCCTTGCAGAAAGACTCATTGTTTTTGCTCCTAACACTGAGATGTTGGTGCATGCCTCTCTAATTTGTATATATCTGATTATTACTAGTCATAATTGGTTGCACTTGGATCCTTGGTGCCCATGTATGTCTATAAAGTCATCGGGTAGATTTCAGTGGTATTGTTTATCACCTCTACTAATTAACATTACGTAAATTTCCATGCTTCCTCCTCAAATATAATACATTTTTTAAAATTTGTTGATTTTGTGTGTGTGTGTTTGTGTTTGTATACATCACACAGAACATCCCAAACCATCTTATTCAACTATACACCCACTTCCCAGGTAGCACCCTCCCATAGCCTCCCTCCCCCTACTACAGCCCTTATACTCTGATATCCCTGCTACTGTCTGCTTTGTTGTCGGCACTCCCAGCCCTTCTTCACTACTTGCCCTTC